>NC_047138.1:27838021-28138021 GCF_009829125.3 Periophthalmus magnuspinnatus | reverse complement strand
TGTGTCACTCTGCTGTGTACTCCCGTCACAAAAGATTCAACAAATAACGATGTATATCCATAAAATCCACACGAATTGTCATATTTCCTCATGTATGTTCAAAACAACAATGACTTTTGAGAAGATGTTAACAAAACTCTTTTTGTGGAGTACCTCAGCTTCACCCAGACTCTGCCTCCTGCGTCTCCCAGCTAATCTGAGTCTATGGGAAAAATGAATACTTGAAAAGTTAGAGGTGTTCGGGATTACGGAGCTACATAAGAGCGCTATCCACGAGTTTCAGAATGATGAAAAATTAGAAAGGTTGCCATAGTGATTACCAATTTAATGTGAACGATAACATATTGTGAAGCTTTACCCGTGAATACAAAAAGTTAGCAATAATCATATTTGCAAATGATTTCATGATTTATAAATTTGATTAAAAACTACTTGCGTCAGAATATTATTGTAACCGTTATCTGCATTTCATTCCTGGCATTAAGCTAAACATGGGGTCACTATCTCTTTCTTCAACACAGCGGCTGCTCTGCCCACCTCTTGTTCCTGCAGCTCATTTGGTTTGCGTTTTGAATAAATGTGTGTGCGTCTTTAGCCTGTTGGGTGAAGGTCAGATAGAGCAGGGAGTCTTGTCATCCATCTTTAGGACCAGTGCTGTGGTCGCCGGGTGCCTCTCATCCATCACTGTGAAGGCTTTCGCCGCCCGGGTGTCCAAGTGTCTGCGTCGCGGTGTTACGGATGTCATTAATAACCCCAAATGAGAGAATGAACAAGCTAACCTGCCCCACTGGCCTGCTGTTACTGCGGACAGATGCTAACGGTCAGCGGCTAGTTATACATGCTAATGCGGCTACGGCTCAGGTGTAGGCTGTGTTTGTATGCGGGGTTTAATTGGATGAATTTGTCTGGTTGCAATCGTGTTCTTTAGAAATGTTTGTGTGCTATTTACATACTGTCATTTTTAATCTAATCTACTTTTCAAACCGTGCGTATGTGTGTCTATACTTTTATGTTATTACGTGAATTATACGTGCAGGTTTGAAGTAAATATTCTAACTTATTCTAACTTCTTCTCTTGCACTTAGCTGGTTATTATATTTGTATTTAATCAATTTCTGAGTATAAACAAGTGTTGTAGTCCTGGTTTAGACAGAGGTGAGTAGAAAAGCCAAGCACTTCCTGTATTACCTAATGACATCACAAGGTGGAACAGAGTGTTTTCTGTTTGAGAGAAGAATGCAGTCCAAATATTCAGGGTTTGTGTGTTAAACATGTGTGAATGAAACAAAACAAAACACAACTCCAGGTATGTTTGTGATAAGGAAACAATATTATAATGGATGAGAAAATAGCGAAATACGGGCCCTTTAACAGCTGGTTTAGTCGTTTTAAAGCCCCGCCTTGCTTTAGACCCGGGGTGTCAAATGCAATTTCACCGAGGGCCACATCAGCAAAATGGTGTCAGATTTGCGAAGATATAAAAAATATGTCTGTGTAACTGCGTAA
The DNA here is from genome assembly GCF_009829125.3 of Periophthalmus magnuspinnatus. NCBI lineage: Eukaryota > Metazoa > Chordata > Actinopteri > Gobiiformes > Gobiidae > Periophthalmus > Periophthalmus magnuspinnatus. Next base: position 28,136,515 of record NC_047138.1, on the reverse strand, counting down.
CTCCTGATAAACTGACATTTTAACATGACATACATTTAACTTTACCTTGTCGCGGGCCACATAAAATGACATGGCGGGTCGCATTTGGCCCCCGGACCTTGAGTTTGACACATGTGCTTTAGACGTTGCTAGTTCTTGCTTAGGCCTGGTTGAGTCCTATTGTTTATTTTATTTTTTTTAGCATTTTAATAAACCACTTGTGCCACTGTCCTGCTGTTGCCGCTGACAGATGCTAGCGGTCAGTTGCTAGTTACACATGCTAATGCGGCCATGGCTCAGGTGTGTGCATTTTGATGAGGCTTTAATTTGACGCGTCTGTCTGGTCAGATACATTCACGGTGGATGCATCATTGTCAAAGGGCAAACAAAGATATCACTAAATCTATTGTGAAAGATTGATGAGTTTGGACCACTTAAAATGTATCTCGAAAAATGTACCAGACCTGATTTAGTCCTGATTAAGTCCCTCATTAGACTGAGTTAGAAATGAGAATGGCGTGATCTTAGTTTAGACCTGGTTTAGTCCGTTTTTGTTTGTTTTTAGGTTATTCACTTCAGTTCAATTCAAGTTTATTCATATAGCACATTTAAAACAACTTCAGCTGACCAAAGAGCTTCATATAACAAGAAAAATTAATAAATAAATCACGCGATACAAAGTCAAGATGTCCTGTCCTAGCTAGTGTTAAATACCAGGGAGAAGAGGTGGGTTTTCAGTTTCCTTCTTTCTTTCTTTATTTGTCAGGGACCATGTACAAATTCATTAACCTTACAAAAGAAAAGATGATTTGTACCAGATTTAGCTAATGTTGCTTTCCGTGTGCAGTCGCTGAGCAGGTGAACACATTAAAAACACACATTTTATTACAATTACATCATAAGACTAACAGTTCATCATTAACATTAGCAGTGAAATACAATAAAATGTCCACATGTCCAATACAGTATGTTTCCTACAGTCCAAATCAATATAAAAATCATTAAGTGCTTTTTTTTTTTTTACAGTGAAACAGAACAGTACAAATGAACCTGGCAGATGTCGACACATTTGATTATCTAAAATGTACTTTTTCAAGTTTCTAATAAACTTATTCGAATCTACAGACAATTTCAGACTGTCTGGAGGTGATCCCACTGTCTGATGGTTTGAAAAGAAAAGGATGCCTGAGCAAAGGCCGAGGATCGAAAGACTGAGAGGATCTGACAGGCAGAGGGAGGCTGTTTCATAGGCTGTTCCGTAGGCTGTTCCATTGTCAGTTCCATAGGCTGTTCCATTGTCAGTTCCATAGGCTGTTCCATAGGCTGTTCCATTGTCTGTTCCATTGTCTGTTCCATTGTCTGTTCCATAGGCTGTTCCATAGGCTGTTCCATTGTCAGTTCCATAGGCTGTTCCATTGGCTGTTCCATTGGCTGTTCCAAGGCGCTGTCACCTCTGGTCTTGAGCCTGGCTTTGGGCACAGCCATCAGGAGCTGGTCAACTTATTATGAGTTTTTTAGATAAAACATATCCACCTCCATGAAGATTGTTCCGAAGTATGGGTTTAACTTTCTATTTCCATGGAATTATGCAGGTGACGTGCCACTTCCAGAAAGCTGCATACTTTACGTTCTGTTAAGTCTGACTTGCTTTAGTCCAGGTTATGAGTTTTAGATTTCTTTACACTTCATTTAGTTCTGGTTTTATGATAGTTATGTCCTCACTTGGCCATTGGTTTAGACCTGGTTCACTCATGGCTTTGACAATTTACATGAGCAACATTACAATTAGTGGTCTGATGTCATTTTAAACATAAAACTAAATTACACAAGGCCAATTTAACATGATAACAAATCCATATCTTATCATTTGCACATGACTTGTTGTTTGAGTCAGTTCAGACCTGTAAACGGCATCATTTTGTCCATCTATTTTGACCTGCACATTAAGGGGCCCATATTACTCTGTTTTCTGGTCTACGTTATAATGTTTCCTCATCAAAACATGCCTGGAGTTGTGTTTTGCTTCATTCACACTAACGCACAAACGCTGCATATTTAGTTCTTTGTCAATCAGAAAACATTCTGTTCCACCTTGTGATGTCATGTGGTAATAAAAGACGGGCTCTATTATGTTTTTAAACTTCGTACACCTTCGCTAGAATAATTTGGATAATTTCACACCTGGATTTGTCAATTTCTACTGAGCAAAAGGTAAAAAAACGTAGCTGTTAACTTGACTACTGCTGCTTCATGACATCACAAGGGGGAACAGAGCGTTTTGAGCTTTGGAGATGTATAAATAAAGATGTAATAATAAAGGATTATTCAAACACGTGTGAATGAAACAAAACTCAACTCCGGGTATGTTTTCGATGAGGTAACGACATTATAACTCGGCTTAAACCTCAAAGAATCAATTTTTTGCGTGTTATCCGACTGTTAAAGTTTGTTATTATCACGGCTATCCCAGAATCCTTTGCTGCTCCCGTGCTTTCCTGCCTGATTATTTTCCACGGGGTATGCAAAACAGAGGAACTGAGATAGGCAGGCAGACAAAGGCCAAAAGCGAGAGTGAATAGGCCGCGTTGGATCGCCAAGGTGCAGACGATCCCTGCCCTCTGGTCCTGAAATCTGATCCACTGCTTGTTTTGAAAGACTCCCTTTGTGAAGATTCTCCGGTGAAGAGTTTTCTGTGTCTGTTGTGACTTAAAACGACTGGCGGAGTTTTCATTGCTCCATAGAAGATAAAACATTGGGTTGAAAAGACGGGCGAATGCTATGGTTTGAAGTTAATTCCCCTTCCATGATAAGAACGGGGTTGTTTTGCATGGATAGGCCTGAGTAATTGACTACAGCGGGTCCGGTGTAATGTTCCGAGGTTGTTTTTGGAAAGCTATTGTTGGACTATAGTTGGCTCTGATGCGTTTTGGTCCCCGGTGTGTTCTCGAAGTAGCAGATTGGCTCGGCTACACCCAGTCTTGAGGTGGGCAGTAGTGGGCATGTGATTGTTGTTTTCATTTCGAAGTTTCGCGCAGACAAAGAGACGTTATGGCTAAACGTGTAGGCTAACGCTACCTGAAGATGGAAGCTTTGACCTAGTCTTGGTAGGTCCTGTTTTGGGCTTGGTTCAGATCTGTTATAGTCCTACTTAAGCCCTGGTTTAGACACTGAATTAGAGACTTTGTTTAGACCAGTTCTGAACCAGTTCTGTCACTTTTGTCTTGAGCCCGGTTTATTTATGGACTATGTTATTTAAGTCCAGTTTAGTTCAGGTACAGACCTAGTTTCGTTCTGGCTTAGTTTAATTTGAACGAGATCGAGTCTGGCAACTACCTGTTTCTATGGTAATCTTACTGCTTTGTCTGGAATGTTCCACAATTTAGCATTAAACTCATCTACTGTATCTCTATGAAAACACAGCAAGTGGTTCTGATGCTATCGCTTTGTCTGGAATGTTCCTCAGTATGGCATTAAACTCATCTACTGTATCTCCATGAAGACACAGAAACTGGTCTCTAGGGAGATGTTACTGCTTTGTCTGGAATGTTCCGCAGTATAATATTGAATTCATCTACTGTATCTCCACGAAAATACCCTAGTGGTTCTTACAGAGATGCTATTGCTTTGTCTGGAATGTTCCTCAGTATGGCATTAAACGCATCTTCTGCATCTCCATGAAAACACAGAAAGTGGTTTCTACGGAGATGTGACTGCGTTGTCCGGAATGTTCCACAGTATCGTTTTAAACTCATCTACCGTATCTCCGTAGAAACCACTTGCTGAGTTTTCATGGAGATGCTACTGCTTTGGTCTGCAATGTTCCGCAGTATGGTATATGGTTATATTAGAGTCTATTTTTAGTTTATTTTTAAGTATATTTTTTGAATTATTTTAAACTATTTATCTGTTATCTTGTTTTATTGCATGTACCATTTTCCTTCTGTTCTTTAACTGTGCGGTGCAATACTGGAATTTCCCCACTGTGGGACTAATAAAGGCTTATCTTATCTTATCTTATCTTATCTTATCTTATTAAACTCATCTTCTGTATCTCCATGAAAACACGCAAATGGCACCTTCAGGTCAAGTTACATGTCAGATCTGCGGAGACGTGCCCCACTCACTGAAGGATGTGATTTTTTTTTATTAGCAATAAAAAATAAGAAAAAAAAAAAGTTGCAATTGGTTCAATGCAAAATCTTTAATGCCATACCGTGGAACATTCCAGACAATGAAATGACATCTCCATGGAGACAAGCAGGAGTTGTACCCTCAACCAGAAAAGTTACACAGTGCTGGTTTAGATAGCGTCAGAATTAAACTGTCTTGCGTGGATAGCGATAATAGTATCATTAGCTTTTGAGCAGCCTATTTTTGCTCACAATTTTAAACCTTCCTTACCCCCTTCGCACGACAACTCCTTCAGAAGAATTCACCCCAAAATGGACAAAACCCCTCTTTCCAGCCCTCCGCCCTCCATGCCCTCCCCTTTTAATACGCTTCAGCTTAGGAGACAACAGGGACTGGGCGGGATAGTTTTACAATGGCACAAATAAAGGACTAAAGCTTCAGTATTGAAAGAGTGAAAGCACTATGGGGTAGAGAGAGGGGATTGTAGTGTCCCGGGTCTATGAGGGAATCCATTTTTTGGCTCATCCAGAATAGAACAGTAAGTCACCACTCTCTTTGTCCAGCTTTGATCTGCCAGCGAACGGATTTGGGACCTGACGACCGCTCTCTGTCTGAAAGAGAAGCCTACTTAGAGAACGAACTGAAGGGAAAGAAATAGTATGGGGATAAAAACACTACTTGAGAACATTTATATAAGCACCTAAAACTAAATTGTATGTGGGAACGAAAAGGAAACAAGGACAAAGTCAGGTCCGAACTAATCTTAGACCTGCACTATGGAACTTTCGAGTGGAGGGTCCGCCAGAGTTTGCGTGATAATGTTCCTCACTGTGGCGTTAAATTTGTCCATCTTACGCTTCATCCATTTCAGGTGTTTTCAAAAGCTTAGAAAATGCCTTGAATAGTATGCATTCTTACCACAGAGCTGACCCGTAACATGGCCTGGTGGTGTGTCCTGCTCGTCACACTGGGGATAGATGTTTAATGTCATACTAAGGAATATTCCAGGCAAATTATAACCATGGGAACAAGCAGGTGGCTGGTCCTCTACCTCTATCAAGGTCTAACATACATTTTCTTAACTTGTACCAGAAATATTTTTATTTTTATATAGGTCAAATAACAATTTCGGATTGAGCTACAGCAGGTCTGGGTGTAGGACTAAACCAGGACTAAACAAGGTCTAAACCAGGACTAGGGAAGTAAAGAACCTGAACTAAACCATCAGGAAAAGTTAGTAAATCCCAAAATACAGGCATGAAATTAACCGGAGCTCAACAGGAACTCAACCAGGACTAAACCAGGACTAAACAAGGTCTAAACCAGGACTAGGGAAGTAAAGAACCTGAAGAAAACCATCAGGAGAAGTTAGTAAATCCCAAAATGCAGGCATGAAATTAACCAGAGCTCAACGGGAACTCAACCAGGACTAAGCCAGGACTAATCCACAACTATGTTATCATCCATGTTCTTGTCCCACATATTGACAACCACTGATTTAGCATTTAGCTGCCAAGTGACCAGCGAAACAACAAAACGTATGTGGAAAAAATGATGAGATCCAAAACTAATTCCATGTGTGCCGAGTGTGTATGTTTGAATTACATGTGGTTTTCCCGAAGCTGCCCGGACACAGATAAATCCAGTCAGTTTGAAGGGAGATTCTTTGGGACCACCCACTGCTGCGGTCTCTGCCTCTCTGCAGTCTCCTAATGGGAACTCTCTTTTCCATCCACTCTTCCACTACAACGCACTATGTTGCTATAAACAGGACCAAATTGTTGACGTAAAAATTTTCAAAACAAATTTCGAAAAACGCAGATCAATTTTGGTGCCAGAGGTTAGCGTTTGAACATGGAACCAGATTTGCAAGTCGTAAATTTGAAGACCTATTTAAGTCCTGTCATTGCAAGGTTTACTGTTGGTGAAGTCCTCCTTAATGTCTGGGAAAGTCTTGGTTTAGTTCTGATGTAAAACCGGTTTACTAGAATGTTTGGTTTGGCTTGCTGGATCCTCTGACTTTAGACTATTTTGTCCTAAACTGGTTCAGACCTGGTTTAGTCTGGATATAGTCCTGGTTTTTCCTTGGTTTTAGTTCTAGTTTAGACCTGCAAACTGGTTCAGTATTGAGACTTTGTTTTGTTGACTCAATTGTCTTAAAAATAATTACAACGTTGGTTAATTCCTGGTTTACCCTTTCGAACCCTTTTAATTTAGACTCTTTTTGGCCCTGATTTGGCCATGGTCTAGTCCTGGTTCAGTCCGGATATAGTCCTGGTTTTACTTTGGTTTTAGTCCTGCAAACTCGGTTGGTATTAAAACTGCTTTGACTCATACCATCCATGATTGTAACTTCGGTTTAGTCCTGGCTTTCACTCGCTGAACCCTCAGAATTTAGACTCTTTTTGCTCCTGATTTGGCCCTGGTCCAGTCCTGGTTCTGACTTGGTTTAGTCTGGATTTAGTTTGGTTTTAGTTCTAGTTTAGACCTGCAAACCTGGTTCAATATTGAGACTTACTTGAGATCGTCTTCTTGACTCAATCATCTCAAATTATTTTCACATTGGTTCATTTCTGGTTTGTCCTTTCAAACCCTTTTAGTTTAGACTCTTTTTGGTCCTGATTTGGCCTTGGTTCAATCCTGGTTCAGACTTGGTTTAGTGTGGATTTAGTCCTGTTTTTCCCTTGTTTTTAGTTCTACTTTAGACCTGCAAACCTGCCTCAGTATAAAGACCTTGTTTTATTATCTTATGCCATCTGTAGAAATGCCTTGGTGTGCTGGCCCCTCTGATTTGGTCTTGGTCCAGACCTGGTTCAGACTTTAATCCTAGTTTTGCCTTGGTTTTACTTTTAGTCTAGACCAGTGAACCAGGTTTAGTATTACAGACTTTGTTGTCTAGATTATAACTTCGATATAAACTCATTTCTACACATTAAAGACAATACTAGCTGCTATAATGTTCACATCCACTGGTCTATGTCAAACGTCCTGTCTTCCTAAGGTCTTATAAGTTAGCCCGGGACAACGTAATTACTGCCTATTGGAAATCTCATGTTTATGAACGGTTTGTTGCATCCCGGTCTCTTCAAACAGCTTTGGGCCTGTAGTCTGTGAAGCATGCGTCTCAATTAACTCTCCCTCTGGAGTTGGCTAAAAAGGGCACCTACTTTGACATGCGGTTGACCCTCCTTTCAAATCAAACCTCTTTCCTCCTCACTGCACATGTCCGAAACCTTAAAAGATAACATACCGCATCTTTGGTCACTGCGGTGGTGAAATCCTCTTAAACAATACCAGCTAATCCCTATGTCTTCCCTGTCTCTACTCATGCTAAATGCGTGCGCTGATTGCTTGCGAGATTGAGAGATAGCACAAAGCACAACCCGTCTAATCTCTTTTCTTTTAAGGCTAGCGATTCTTCACGCACCCCTGTAGCCTCCAATCAAAGAGGCCCCCTTAGCTTAAGCGTTAGCGAGAGAAGCAGCCTGCCGGATTTGCGCCACCTGATTGATGGGCCGGGACTGCTCTATAGAATGGCTCAGCAGGTTGCAGCTAGCCCAGCGCTAATCCAGCTGCTACAGAGGCCAGTCTCCAGGGCGCGGAGGCTAGCAGAGGCTAAGTTTATTACGGATCATCGCGGGGAAAAATGGGATTTCCCAACGTTTTACAGTCGTGTGGGTTTCCTCTGTTGTTTGGATATGGGAGCGTGGCAAAGCAGTGGGTTTATAGGGAGGCCCCGTTGGTTGCGGTGCCGTGTGGAAAGTGACTGATTTTGAGTGCGGAGAACACATTTGGGAGTTTGTTTTTGTGCCTGTTCTTTAATGTTGAGGAACTTCTGATGTATTTACGACGAAGGCAAAGCGGCTATAATGTAGTGGTGGAAGAAGTACTCATTCTGTTATTTAAGTAAAAGTACAGAAACGGGAGCAAAAAAGAAAAAAAAAAAAACTCAAATAAAAGTATCACATGTAAAACAAATCTACTTCAGTAAAAGTTGTTTAAAAATGTACTTAAACTGTAAAAAGTCAAAAGATTTCACACAAATTTTGAGGTCTACTCGAGTTGATACTTCAAAGTAACACTGTGTTTTAAAGTTAAAATTAAATGCATTTGTGATAAGAAAAAAAGCTGTAATTTTACCCAAACAATTTTAAGGACAACAGCTGACATGTTTTATTATTATTGACACAATTAACACAATACAAAGTCTATAATAAAATAAATAAATACAATAGAAAAATAGACAGACAAAAAGAAATAGAAAAAAAGACAAAAAATACAATTGAAAAATAGATAGATAAAAAGAAATAGAAAAAAATGAAAAATAAATAAACTGAAAAATAGTAAAAAAAAAAAGAAAAAAGATAAAAAGAAAGTACACATAAGAAAGTCACATATAAAATTGGTACCAAACAAAGAGAACTGCTACATAAACAACATTGTAAATAAATTATGATATTAAATTATTATGACATTTTATAAAATAATTAATAAAATAATTGAATCACATATGGAAATAACATTAAGATGGGTACAAAATAAATATAGTTTGTTCTTCTCTTGAAGCTTGAAAACGTCCATAACCTGCTCTAAAACAGTGTTTCAGCTTTAACCTCATTGGCTGCCGTCACTGCTCTTTTTGATTGACAGGTGATTCCCTCCAATCACAGCTGCAACTGTTTCCACTGCACCTTGTAAAGAATCGTCCTATTGTTGCCTCCTTCTGCTTTAGCGCTTTGGGAGAGAAATCTTACCCTCTTCAACTCCACACTCGCTATTAGAAAAACGCACAGACCAGCCACAGAAACCCCCTGTAAAACTATCTGCCCCAATCAACCCGTCAATCAAAGCGAGAAGCCAGAGCGGTGCTAAAAGTGTCACTTAGCTTAGCGTTGCTGTGCTAGTTTAGCATGTGTGTTTTGGACGCTAAAGAAGAAAATGAAATGGAAAACGCAGAAGAAAGAGGTTGTGAAATTTGTGAAAAGGCAAATTGAACTGACAGTGGCTCAGTTGGTACAGGGTTTGTCCACTGATCAGAAGGTTGATGGTTCGAATCCTGCTCTCGACGTAAACATCATTGGTTGAGCGGTCAAATCCACCACTGTTGCTGTTGTGTCCTTGGGCAAGACACTTCACCCCCAGTGTCTGCGTACACCGATGGGCTGGTTTCTGAGTACGACTGCAGAAATAGTTGTTTTGGCATGAACTAAACCCTGCAGGTGTAGTCTTGTGAGCGCAGTTTGGTTCAAATCCACAGAGATATTTAATGGTTTTAAGAGCTTTTGCCACACCTCTTTGTAGTCAATCAATCAATCAGGAGGACATGTCTGTAGTCGGCCAAGCCCTGGAGTTGTGGACGCTAAAGAATGGGAAAAAACAACACAGGTTGCAAAGTGTAGTGACATTTGTTTAAGCGGTTTCAAAGGGCAGTGGCTTTGGAAATCCTCCAAGTCTCACCAATGTATCGTGACTATTTGACACAGAGTGGATTTGTTTGTCTGCTCTCGTTTTTTTTTTTGTTTTTTTTTTTTTTTGTTTTTTTTTTTGATTGATGGTTGGATGCCTTGTCCTGGTTTAGTCTTAATGTAGACTTGGTTTGGTTCTGGTTTAATCCTGGTCAAGTTCTGGTTTAGTCCCTGTTCAGTTCAACCCCTGATTTGAAAAAAAAAAAAAGAAGTTGAAACGTCATGAATTAAAGTTTAGTAAAAAATATTTTGGTTCTTTCTTTTCTGTCCCTCTTTTTTTAAAATCTATTTTACTCCAGATGCCCTTCCATCTTCCATCCTACCAACATTTATATTTATCCAGGCTTAGAGCTGGCAGAATTTGTGCGTTAATTATTTATTTATTTTTTTGCCATTGCGTCGAGTCTAAGCAGCAGCACAGACTAGAACATTTGGGTGAAAACAAACTTAAGAATTCTTGCATTTCATACACTTGGCATTTGGAATTTTACATCAGATGCCCTCCCGGATACAGTTATTTCCTTTTAAAACAGCTTGGGACTGGCAACATCGTAAACCTTTGCAGTAGAATTAGATTTGGTAACTACAAATTTTAAACGACTGGGGCTGAACGATTTGGGAAAAATATGTGATTTTTTCTGACAAGTACTGTGTTTTTTTGGCAGTTTATGTTTTAATAATACAATTCTGTTCAAAGTTCACGTTTTTACAGAGGAAATTACAAAAAGCCTGAAATATTAACTGACAAACTAATACAAAAATCCCATTTCAGAACATGTTTGTACAGATCTAAACTACAGGATTAGCCGTTTTTTTTATGCAGAATAAGACTGGATGTTTAATCTGTGGATAAAATCAGGCTACCTCAAAAATTAACCTTTGAGATTTGCTAATTGCGTCCACTCAGATCAGGGGCGGAGCCAGACATTTTTGATTGGAGGCGCTAAGACCGTGCTAAGGTTTTTAATGTGGGTGCTCACGTAACAAGCTAACGTAGAGCCTTTTAACAACAGAGAGTACCATGTTTGTTTTGCTGTTTTAAACACATTTAAATCTTGTGACTTATAAAACCTGATATGAAATTGTTTATTTTATCGTAGTCTCACACTCTTTAGTCGAAACTGGATGTTCTATGCAAGTGAGGAAAGATCTTTAGGGGGAGCTATGGGGGCCATTTTAGAGGAGGCAGTGCCCCCTCAAACCCCCCCCACTGGTGCCGCCCCTGACTCAGATTGTGATTTACATTCAAACAACTGTATTTTTTTTGTCTCTTCCAGCTTGTAAGATCGGATACTACCGCGCCCTGGCCTCCGACGGTCTGTGTATGAAGTGTCCTCTTCACAGTTACTCGACGAAAGAAGGCTCTACCTCGTGTGCGTGCGACAAAGGATTTTTCCGCTCTGAGACTGACCCCGCCTCAATGCCCTGCACCCGTGAGTACTAAAACTCTTACGTGAAAGTCATATTGTACGTCGGTTTGTTCGAGCTATTTGCATAACTTTACTCAAACGATGTGGTTGTAAGCGTTTTGGTACTACAATGACAAGTATTTTTTTCTGATTGAGTGTGAAAGACAAAGTTAAATCTGTCAACTGGACAAAAAGTTGTAGGAAACTTACCTTTTTACCTTGGCCTACAGATAAACACCGGCTATTGTTTTATTGCTTTTACACTAATTGTCTTCTGTTTTTAATGTCTTTTTTGCACTGTAGCACTTTGAGATTTGTCGTTCAAATGTAAAGTGTGTTATAAATAAAAATGTATTATTATTATTATTATTATTATTATTATTAGGAATGAACTTGTTTTGCTGCTCTTCTTCAGTTCTGGGAAACGTCTTCATTCCTACAACTTTTCGTCCAGTTGACAGATTTAACTTTGTCTTTTACTATGGATCAAACCTGGAACGACTGAGGGATTACACAGACACCTTTTCTGATCAAGGTTTAGTCTCCATGGAGATATCATAGCGTGAAGGTTCCAGAGTATAGTAAACTTAGCGCTTTGGCGGTGCGATTCCAGCTCCCACAGATGAATCATTCCTTGGGCAAGACACAGTTGTCATAGTTGGACATTCCCAAAGTTCTTTTTTTTCCATCTTGTTTAATCGTGATTATGTCTTAGTGTAATTTAAGATATTCAAGCTTAGATTTTTAAAGCCATTTTCAAGACCTAGCATGAGAACAAAACCCATCCCATTTGAGTTATCGCAAAAATCCAGATCCAGATATGAATAATAATTGCTTGGAGCAGACCAGGGCCCTCGTGTATCAGATTACCACAGGGTTTAATGGAGGCTTGTTAATCAGAGCTGCTTTAGACTACGGCTGCTGCGAAGTATAGCTGAAGTGAATATAGACGATAAACGCTAATATTAAAAAACATGAACTGCACTAAAACAGCATAATGAAACACTTAAAAGTTCAATGTTATAATGTTGTTACCTCATCAAAAACATACCCAGAGTTGTGTTTTTGTGTTTCATTTGCACGTTTGAGTAACTCTTTATTATTAGTCCGTCGAAATCTCCACAACTCAAAATGCTCTGTTCCACCTTGTGATGTCATGAAGTGGTAGTTTTCAAGTTTTTTACCTTCAGTTCAGTAGAGATTGACAATTCCTGGTCTGAAATGATCCAAATGATTCTAGTGAAGGTGTGTGGAGTTTAAAAACACAGTGGAGCACTTCCTGTATCACCACATGATGACATCACAAGGTGGAACAGAGCGTTTTCTGTTTGCGAGAAGAACTCAGCCTAAATGTGCAGGGTTTGTGTGTTAAACATGTGGGAATGAAACAAAACAACTCCAGGTATGTTTGTGATGAGGAAACATTATAACATAGATCGGAAAACGGCGTAATACGGGCCCTTTAAGTAGGTCGTTTGCGTCTGTAAGGAGTTATAGAACTTATTTATTCAGTCCTCTTCAGCTCGAAAGTTGGAAAAAAGTACTCATGACAGATATCGACTCCCAAAAAGTATTGTCCCATCTCCCATTTATTGAACGAGAAGTGGATATATTAAATAAAATAGTTTCCAATACCAAGCGGAGCTACCTGGCCCCACACTCCCACACATACAAATGAACGCTTTAATAGTTCTATCCGACTGCAGGTGTTGCGCAGTGATCAGTCTCAGTGACAGAGAGATAATGAGAGTGTAAAACGGCTCATCTGGTCTCGCTCCCACAAACAGCGACTGCAAAACAAGCACGAGCAAAGACGAATACCGCCGATAAAACGCTCCGATGACCTGACAGCGGAGGTGGAGCCGAGGGCAGGCAGCGAGATGTCGTATTGTATAAATGGCATTGTCACCGAAATCGAATTATGTTTTCACGTCGTCATGGAAGTGTTTCAATCTATTGGCTCTGTGTTGTTTGTTTTATGTTTTGTGATTTTAATAAAAGTGACTGCTAGCTTTGCCAGCTAGCTAGCGCGCGGCTGTGAACAGAGCCTCTTTATGGGTTTCGGCTTCCTGTTATACGGTGCCATTTTGAGGACTGTGGTCTATTCAGAAATTTCTGTTTTAAAATGTCACTCGCTGTGGCAACAATCGTAACTTTCAGAGAGCAGAGTGAAGTTTTGCGGTGACTGCAAAGCGAACAACAACTAGTTTGTACCGTGCACTTCCTGATTATCGGACAGTGAAATGGTTTTTGATTAGGTGCAGACAGGACACCGTGAACCTTTGACCTCAGGAGAATATATTTGTACTAGGGCAAGGCAGGCTACAGAGTACTTCCTATGTACTTCCCATGTACTATCCAAGTATTTCCCATGCTCAAGTACACGGGGGAAAAAAATCACGTACCCAGCCCTTAATTATATACATGTTTTTTCATAAAATTCACTATTCTGACCTTATCTTGCCCATGTAAATCGCCCATAGTGTTGTTATTATTCAGATTTGTCAAATGTAACCATGATTTCAACTTGGAAACAGGGTTAAACTTGCATTTCATTCGCCTTCTTTACACCGTTCCAGAAAACAACTCCCTCTCCGAACCAGGTGCATACAGGGAAACGTTAACCGCTCGTTTTCTAAAGTGGCTAAGGAAAAGTCCCATACCACAAACAGAGCCTCTGGAGACATGTTTTGGTCTCCTGTCTCAGTCAATAATGTGTTTTGCTGAGTGACGACTCCATTGTAGCCCAACAGAATATTTAAACCCAACACCAGAGAGCCAAAGGAGCTTAACAGATGTTTGGGTGGTTGAGATTACTCTGTGACACTGGTTAAATATTATGAATTTATTTTATATTTTTATTACGGTTTGGAAGTACGACAAGAGCAACATCGCCCAGTTCTGTGTTTTTGGAAATATCGACCTATGTAGTTTTAAAGTTTCAAAAGATTAAGCTCAGAAACTATAAATGAAGTGAAGTTGTAATTTTGGCCGTTAGCTCAAATTAGGGCCTGTATAAAGGTGCATTATGTGACTTTATATGCCGTTGCTTTGTCTGGAATGTTCCACAGTATGGTATTGAACATCCATTTTGCATTTACATGTATTTTCATTGCTAAAAATACCTTGAAAAACACGCACACTTGCCTCTCCACAGATCTGACATGTGACAGCATCGTTGTTAGCTGCTTGTCTCCATGGAAACAGAAGGCTTTTATACATTCTTAGATCAAATAGCAACGCTCTAAATGCCTTTTTGTTTAATCATGATTTGTAATATTTTGTTGTTACCTAGATAAGTGTAATTTAAGATGTTCACGTTTAGATTTTTAAAGCTATTTTCAAGGCCTGGCATGAGAACGAGACCCATCCCATTTGAGTTATCGCAAAAATCCAGATCCAGATATGAATAATAATTGCTTGGAGCAGACCAGGGCCCTCGTGTATCAGATTACCACAGGGTTTAATGGAGGCTTGTTAATCAGAGCTGCTTTAGACTACGGCTGCTGCTAGCAACAGCTGTCAAAGCGTATTACCCCAATGGTTTAGCCCAGCGCTCTATATCCATCTCCACTATAGCGTAAGTATGGGCTCAAGACTCCCAACTCTCCCAGCGACCCTTGGCTCCCCCCCCGTCAGCCACGTGACCTTTGAACTCTGAACCCTGAACCTGTCTGTCGTCCGCTGTTTTCCTTCCATGTGCGCTTTTTCCTGCTAGCGTTCGGCCACATGCTAAAGCTAGGTAATTACCACTGTCACTCAAATGGACGCAATCATTTTTTTTTTTTTTTGGGGGGGGGGGACTCGCAAAGTTGTTTCCTGTTTGGCTTTGAAAAGGGGTCGTGTTACGGTTCGAGATGTGGATTAGAGATAACTTTGCTTATAAAAACACGGGAATGTTAGTTTAGTCAATAGTTTGGCTGCTTTGGGAGTTGTAGGGTTTTATGGAGCGAAAGAACTAACGAAAAGATACGGATCACGCCACGTTTTTACCCCTAGACGATTATTTTTTTGTGTTGTGTTTTAGTACACTACTGGGGCCTAATTGGTCTACTTATATAGTATTGGAATTAACCGATAAACATTAATGGCCTATACTCCAGCTAGCTACTCCTGACCACCCACTGCTCCTAACAGTTTGCAGTTTGGGTCAAATTATGGTTCTTTTTCATGGTCATTTTTCCATGTAATTACGTAACATTTATTTTGCTGAGTGCAGATGTATTGTAAATGAAAGCTCTTTAGGTCGAACTGAGGCTGCATCTATTTATTAAGTGTTTTTATTGTCCGAGAACCAGGAAGTAAAAATGTTGCGCTGCCAGCAGGGTTGTTGTTAGCACTGGCATGATTCCCAACGATTCCCAATGATTCCCAACGATTCCCAACGATTCCCAACTCCGCTCTGTCCTCTGAAAGTTGTGAAAAGTGCTTAAAAACTCATCACTGTGAATAATTAGAATGCTGATAATGCATTAGAGAAGTGAGTTTTTTCAAAGTTTTTTTTTTTTTTATTAACTACTTGGGGCGACAGTAGCCTCTGGTTCGAATCTCGCGCTCTACATAACGAGATCCACTGACCCACAGGTTGATGGTGCGAGTCCAGCTCCCACAGATGAATGCTCTTGTCGTGTCCTTGTTATATTGCAGAAAAAAAAAGTAAATAACTACTCTACTCCTATACTACTACTATAACTGTATTTTATATTCAAATCCTCATAGTAGCCAGACTTCGCTTTGTTGAAAAAGTATTTAGTATTTGAAGTATTTAGTAAAGTTATTTCACTTTTTTTCTTTACTACAGAATTCCATACATTTTGCTTAATTTATTTGGTGTCTTCCACTTGTATTAAATGTACAAAGTAGTAAACATAAAGTAAAAAAAAATAACAGTGAATGAGAGAGTGTGTCTAAAATGTATATGTTTTCCTCCCCAGAAACAGATCATGATAATATCTCGAATGTAATTTTACCCAAGTGCAACTGCCTATGGTCCGTTACCTCTGTCCAAACCAATTGTGTCTGTCTTAAAAGCGTGAAAAACAGAACTAGTTTGCAGTGGTCCAAAGTTATTCCTCACTAGCCTTATGCGTTCAAAACATCCTAATTATTCACCGTGATGAGTTTATAAGCACGTTTCACAACTCTTAGAGACCCGAGATAAGTTTTGCCGTGAAGGTAGGATAGACTAGCATGCTAACACACAGCACTTCCTGATTATCGTACAATAAAATGCTTCAGATAGTTCACCTCAGACTTATTTTGACCTTAAGAGCTGCTTATACAATATATCTGTACTGCTCAAACACAGGGTAAAAATCCGCTCCCGTTCCCATAAACATACAATGAATATATTTGAACTAGGAGTTTTGAGTTGCTTGTTTAAAATGCATTTGTAGTTAGGCAAAAGTACTATATAAAGTAGTTTGTATATAGTCCGTAGACTGTGTAGGAGCAGACACCCACGGGAGCGGCTGACTCAGAGTCGAGGTTGTAAAAAAGTTATATCCTCCATTTTGGGGTTACTTCGGCCTCTTGATGTGATTCTCAGATTTTCTCAGTTTTCTTAGCACTGGTTCGAAGAAATAAACGAGCGGCAGAGCGGCTGGAGAAAGTGCTATGTCTTTTCAACTCCCATTATAATAAAATAGAGTGTTAAAAATCAACGATATATATATAGGCACATGTTTGGTTGTGTTTTGTTCACAGCTTGTTGTAGAACTGGTTTAGACGTGGTATGAACTGGTTTTAGAATGGTTTTAGTCTTAGTTAGGGTTGTCAAAAGCATCGAAAATCAGCAGTATCGATACTAAAAAAGTCCCATTGGCAGGACAGAAATTAAACTTTCCTTAATAACTTTAGAATGATCTTGAGCTGTACCAGAACAAGTGTAAGACCAAGAGTGTTTTTTATTATCATTGTGGTATCGGAATCGTTATTGAGCACCAAGTATCGAGCACCAAGTATCGAGCATCACGTATCGAGCATCACGGATCGAGCATCAAGTATCGAGCATCAAGAATCGAGTCCATTCCTTAGTATCAAAATCAAGTTCAAAATTTAGTAGTTCAGTTCTTATTTATGTAATTTCTTTGGCCATTGCTTTGCCTGGAATGTTCCAAAGTATGGCATTAAAATCATGACACACCATAGTCACATCGTTCACCTTTAGAAAAAAATATTATAGCGCTTGTTAAGACCTGGTTTAGTTCTAGTTTAGACCCTGAATTAGACCTGTTTTAGTCCATCTACACTCTACCCGTGGCTTCCGCAATGATGAAAAACTGGGACTGTTGCCGTAGCGATTAATAAATAAATAAATGAATACTAAACAAATGACAGACGTGGAGAACTCTTTAGCTCAAACTTTCGGTCCCTGCAGATTCCACACAGCGGGTTTTTGTTTTGGTGCATTTTAAGTCGCCTGATTAGCCGTTAGCTCGTAGCACTCCCTTTTTGTAGCTCTCTCTGGGTTAATTACAGCTTGTCATTCAGAGCCGAAGTTTCTCCCACGCTCCCCTGCTCCCCGCAGAGCACAGGCAGACGCAGGTAGACCCTAAATCCAGACTAATGTATAAATAATGTGTACAAGCAAATGGGAGAGAGGGGACAGACGTTTTTCATATGTGTTCTTAGACATTCTCTCAGTTTTACGAGGTTGTTGGACTTAAAGCTGCCCTATGGAACTTTTCTGGTTGAGTGTGACTGTTGGACGTTCCATGACATGGCAACGTGACCCAGAAAAGTTGCAGTCACCTTTTTCCATTTATTCATTTTGTGTCAACTGAATACATCCATTGGTTTTAGAGCATAGACTGTATGTAAATGGATGTCGCTAACCTGCTAGCGCGTTCCAGGCTCCATCAACTCTGGCTCCAGTTCAGTTTCTATTGAAAAACTCTGGCCTCTCTCTCTGTAACTGCTGCTGTCAGGCTCTTAAATGTCCGTTTTAACCCGCTCGACATGAACCTGGTATTTTTATTTCACTATTGTGTCCGTAAACCAAGATATGAACATTAATAACAAACAAATCACGCGCCTTCTTTCTCCGATGTCGCTCCCGTTAGCGTTAGCAACAGGTCCAACGTTGCCCCTATATAATCTCATCGCCCCTCGATCAGCTTCATTTGACTGGAGCTGAACGCTATGGATGACGTCGCACTCGCTTAGTCCACTTCTTTACACTGTCTATGTTTCAGAGTGATGAAAAATTAGCACTGTTGCCGTAGAGACAAGCGGCTGGCGTTGCTAATTAGTCTAGGCTATAAACACTGACACCCGCATCAGATTGCTCGGTTGTTAATCTATGTTTGTCGTATCTGTCCCTATTCAAGTGAACAATATATCATGAATTAACTACTGATTCAAAAGTCCTCAAAATGGCGTCCATAAATGGGTAGCTGTCACCCATGAATACAGTTTAGATCAATTTAAAAGTCTAATTTGCTTGGATCAGCATCTATTGGGATGAAATACAACTAATCTGTTTCTATTTAAATCAAGGACTGGAGTTTGCAAAGTAATATGAAATCAAGTGATATTTGAACCGGATATCTTCTGATTAGCAGGTAAACGCTTAACCCACAGTGTCACCGCTGGCCCAGATAACAATCCATTGTCTGCTACCATAAAATTATATGATCCTATTAAATGGATTAGTTCCCATGGTAACAAATAAACACATTGTTGGAGGTTATTGCGCTTGTACTGTTAAAGAGTCAGTAAATAGTTTTCATTAGGGCCGAGCGGGGCATCCAGGGTGCTTATGGGTGGAGGCGTGCGGCGTGCTCGCGGGTGGGGGCATTCACCGAGCCTCGGGGCCAAAGGCTGTAAAGATAATGCAATAATTGAACTATAAAGGTGCAGCGGAGAGGCTTATGAGGAAAGTACCTGGATTTAAAACAAGGAAGGGAATGTATAATGTAATGGGAATTTTGGGATTAATTCATAAATAAGAACTAAGAGGATAGTAAGGGATTTTTTAAAAACTGTACAATTCCCAATAGTGATGGAGAGCCAAGTTTAATTGCAACTGAATAGATATTGCAAGTGGTCATACTTTTATATATAGCACTTTTTGACTTCAAGACACATCAAGGAACCACTCACCCACTCACAAATGCATTTAGAGCTGGAGCGGGATTCGAACCACCAACCTTTGGATCAGTGGACAAATGCTCTACCATTGTACCTGTGTATTTTTTTTTTTTTTTTTAAATAAATAAATTCAGTAAAATCCATTACTTAATTTAAAGGTGCACGATGTATTTTATTTATTTATTTATTTATTTTTATTTTTATTTTTATTTTTATTTTTATTTTTATTTTTATTTTTATTTTTATTTTTATTTTTATTTTTTAATTTTTTTGTGAAGGGTACGCCACCAGCTCGTCTCTCATTTCTATGTATTTTTCAACAATATAAAACACATTCTATTGATTAAATACAACATAAGTTAATGCCATATTGCAAAGTTATGGTGTCTCCATGGAAACGTCATCAGAAAACTTACATAGTGCACCTTTAAATGCAGTTATTTTGGTTATATAATGTCCTAATATATAGCGAAACCGTAACCAGTTTAATGATGTGGATTAAGTTGAAATGTAAAAATATTTCAATGTAAAACTGTATTTGGTGGTCTTTTTGTCCTTCACTGTAAGGTTTGATTTGGAGAGACGATGTGTCCTGACGATGCGTTCTCGTTCTTACTCAGGCCTCAGTAATAATTCAGAGGTCTATTTTTACAGTGTAGGTTTGAGCAGGATTTTGGCTTCACTTAACGAAGACCCCGCGCATCACATGACCTCGTTTACAGTGAACTCTCCTCTCTATATGTGTGAATGTAACTGGACTAAACAGGACTAAATCAAGTCTAGACCAGGGTGAAATGAGGTAAACCAGGACTAAAGCAGGACTAAAGCAGGACTTAACTAGGACTAAACTAGGGCTAAACTAGGGCTAAACCAGGACTAAACCAGGGCTAAAGCAGGACTATACCAGGGCTAAACCAGGACTAAACTAGGGCTAAACCAGGGCTAAACCAGGACTAAACCAGGGTTAAACCAGGACTAAACCAGTGCTAAACCAGGACTAAACCAGGACTAAACCAGGGCTAAACTAGGGCTAAACCAGGACTAAACTAGGGCTAAATCAGGACTAAACCAGGACTAAACTAGGGTTAAACCAGGACTAAACCAGGACTTAACCAGGACTAAACTAGGGTTAAACCAGGACTAAACCAGGGTTAAACAAGGGCTAAACCAAGACTAAACCAAAATTAAACCAAGGCTAAACCAGGACTAAACCAGGACTAAACCAGGACTAAACTAGGGCTAAACCTGGGCTAAACCAGGATTAAACTAGGACTAAATCAGGACTAAACCAGGACTAAACCAGGGCTAAACCAGGATTTAACCAGGACTAAACTAGGGCTAAACCAGAACTAAACCAGGACTAAATTAGGTCGAGACCAAAGCTAAATGAGGTAAACCAGGATTAAACCAGGACCAGGGCCAAATCAAGACTAAATCAGAACTAAACCAGGACTAAACAAAAAGGGTTAATCAATGGCTAAACCAGGGCTAAATTAGGTCTAAACTAGGACTAAACCAGGACTAAATAACCAGGAGAAAGTGAACCGAAGGATCAGGACTAAAAAAGGGCCAAAGCAGGGCTAAACTAGGACTAAACCCGGAGTAAACTTGGACTAAATCAGGACTAAACCCGTTCTTTGCACACTCTTAACTAAACAGGGTTATTGTTGGGTTAAACCAGGACTAAACCAGAACTAAACCAGATCTAAACCAGAAATAACCCAAAACTAAACTTTAAACGGGTCCAAACAAACCCTTATATTCCCCCTGTCAACAAACTCTAAAATGTCCAACTTGGAGTAACTGTGAGGATGCATCATGGATACTTTTTTGCATCTATCAATAACATAGTGTCCCGGGACGACCACTCTGCCCCTCCCATTTCTCCGTCGCCTCCGGTAACGCCGTGAAATCACTCATCGTCGCCGCCCTCCTCCAAAAATAACTGATAATTAATTTCCGTTAAGGGATGATTTTCGTTTTTCATTTTTCACCGAGCATCGATCGCTCTCGGGCAGCTCGCGTGTGCGTCATTAGTCAGGAAGAGCAAGGGCCGAGCGAGCAAGAGATAACAGGAGGGGAGGGAGAGAGAGAGAGAGAGAGATGGAGAGATGGAGAGATGGAGAGATGGAGAAAGAGAGTTAAGTCAATTACATTATGTTTGAAAGAAATGCAGAACCAAACACGTTCATTACAATAAAGACAGAAATTTGAATAGATGCAACGCTGTGATATACCAGGTCTGTTACAGGACTAAATGAGGTCTATATCAGGACCAAACCAGGACTAAATGAGGTCTATATCAGGACCAAACCAGGACTAAATGATGTCTATATCAAGACCAAACCAGGACTAAATGAGGTCTACATCAGGACCAAACCAGGACTAAATGAGGTCTATATCAGGACCAAACCAGGACTAAATGAGGTCTATATCAGGACCAAACCAGGACTAAATGAGGTCTATATCAGGACCAAACCAGGACTAAATGAGGTCTATATCAGGACCAAACCAGGACTAAATGAGGTCTATATCAGGACCAAACCAGGACTAAATGAGGTCTACATCAGGACCAAACCAGGACTAAATGAGGTCTATATCAGGACCAAACCAGGACTAAATGAGGTCTATATCAGGACCAAACCAGGACTAAATGAGGTCTATATCAGGACCAAACCAGGACTAAATGAGGTCTACATTAAGACCAAACCAGGACTAAATGAGGTCTATATCAGGACCAAACCAGGACTAAATGAGGTCTATATCAGGACCAAACCAGGACTAAATGAGGTCTATATCAAGACCAAACCAGGACTAAATGAGGTCTATATCAAGACCAAACCAGGACTAAATGAGGTCTATATCAAGACCAAACCAGGACTAAATGAGGTCTATATCAAGACCAAACCAGGACTAAATGAGGTCTATATCAGGACCAAACCAGGACTAAATGATGTCTATATCAAGACCAAACCAGGACTAAATGAGGTCTACATCAGGACCAAACCAGGACTAAATGAGGTCTACATCAGGACCAAACCAGGACTAAATGATGTCTATATCAAGACCAAACCAGGACTAAATGAGGTCTACATCAGGACCAAACCAGGACTAAATGAGGTCTATATCAGGACCAAACCAGGACTAAATGAGGTCTATATCAGGACCAAACCAGGACTAAATGAGGTCTATATCAGGACCAAACCAGGACTAAATGAGGTCTATATCAAGACCAAACCAGGACTAAATGAGGTCTACATCAGGACCAAACCAGGACTAAATGAGGTCTACATCAGGACCAAACCAGGACTAAATGAGGTCTATATCAGGACCAAACCAGGACTAAATGAGGTCTATATCAGGACCAAACCAGGACTAAATGAGGTCTATATCAGGACCAAACCAGGACTAAATGAGGTCTACATCAGGACCAAACCAGGACTAAATGAGGTCTACATCAGGACCAAACCAGGACTAAATGAGGTCTACATCAGGACCAAACCAGGACTAAATGAGGTCTACATGAGAACTAAACCAGGTCTAAATGAGGTCTCCATCAGGACTAAACCAGGACTAAATGAGGTCTACATCAGGACTAAATGAGGTCTACATCAGGACTAAACCAGGACTAAATGAGGTCTATATCAGGACCAAACCAGGACTAAATGAGGTCTATATCAGGACCAAACCAGGACTAAATGAGGTCTCCATCAGGACTAAACCAGGACTAAATGAGGTCTACATCAGGACTAAATGAGGTCTACATCAGGACTAAACCAGGAATAAATGAGGTCTATATCAAGACCAAACCAGGACTAAATGAGGTCTATATCAAGACCAAACCAGGACTAAATGAGGTCTACATCAAGACCAAACCAGGACTAAATGAGGTCTATATCAAGACCAAACCAGGACTAAATGAGGTCTATATCAAGACCAAACCAGGACTAAATGAGGTCTACATCAGGACTAAACCAGGACTAAATGAGGTCTACATCCGGACTAAACGAGGACTAAATGAGGTCTACATCCGGACTAAACGAGGACTAAATGAGGTCTACATCCACTAAACCAGGACTAAACCGATCTTAAATGAAGACTAAATCAGGACTGAACCATGACTACACCAGTACTCACTATGTTTACATACAAGCGAGGAAAACCTGATAACCGGTCTAGTTCCCAGTAACACATCCGGATAAGTCCATGTGTACAGTCCGATGCCTGACTTTAGAATGGGAATCTGCCATCTTATTGAGTTACATTTATCATTCCGAATTAAAGGAGGAAACCGGATCCACCCTCTCAGTAACGAGCAGCACATAGCTTTCAAAGTGGTATGCTAGTATGACAAACTGTATATAGAAATGTACAGAGGGAGTGTGACGCCACCCACAGCGACTCCAGCCATATGAAGCAAATCAAGGCTAGCAGTTATAGCGGCTAATTTGGAGTTTGCGGCCAAGAGCAACATTTTGGAAATCTGAGCACGCGTCTCGTAGAAACCAAAGAGCCAATCAGGAGCGAGGTTGTTGAAGGTTTGAAGGTTTGACAGAAGGCAGGCGCTTAGCAACAACTTATCAATCAAACATGTTGCTAACGTTAGTGGAAGTAAAGAAGGCAGCTCAATGGTTTGTTATTAATGGTCATATCTTGATGTAGGGACAAAATAGTGAAATAAAAATGCCAGAATCATGTAGAGCAGGTTAATATGAACATTTTGAGGTCAGGATGACAAGTTTGACAGCAGCAGTTACAGAGAGACTTCCTGTTTGGAACGTGGCGGCTGGCGGATTAGCTATATCCATTTATATATACAGTTTTATACAAAGAGCGGACTCTCGATTGCGATGAATTTTACAGCCATACTTACAATTTTCTTATTTTCTTTCCCTTAGGTCCTCCCACTGCTCCGCTCCACCTGATCTCCAATGTGAACGAGACGTCGGTGAACCTGGAGTGGTCGGCGCCGCGGAGCTCGGGGGGCAGACAGGACCTGAGCTATAACGTCGTGTGTAAGCGTTGTGGGGCGGAGGGACGCCGCTGCCTGCCCTGCGGTAGCGGAGTGACCTTCAGCCCCCAGCAGCTCAGCCTCCGCTCCACCCGCGTCGCCATCACCGAGCTCCAAGCCCACACCAACTACACCTTCGAAGTGTGGGCGGTCAACGGCGTGTCCCCGCAGAGTCCCGGGCCCGAGCAGGCTGTGTCTGTCACCGTGACGACCAACCAGGCGGGTGAGTGGAGGTTACGGAAAACAAAACAACTGAATCTGATGTCGTTAACATTCCCTGGGGCGTGTGATGCTAATTAAAGGCACTACTCTTAGACTTTAATGCAAGCTTTATGTTAAAACAGTCCGATGAGAAAGAGCTGACTTAGTTGGAATTACAACAGTTGAGCTGATTTGTGCGTCACAGTTCTGCCTGTTTTCATGTTTATCCCCAGCTCCGTGTCCCAGCGTGTTCTGGTCCTTTTTTTTTTGCTACCTCCATGTTTTTCCCTGCAGCTGTTGTTCATTTCGTTATCAGCTCAAAGTAGCCTACGGCCGTGTCCCAATTCGATGGTTGCACACTTTGTTGGGTGCATTTGAAGGGCACTTACGCAACTTCCGGCATAACATGGCCTGTCTCAATTCAATGCACCCGACGAACACGAACGAAGCGTGCGTTCCGAGCACACTTTGCGCACTGTTATATCCCATCATATTGTCTTAAAGTTATGTAATCCTAGCTACGATTGAGGAGAAATCACCTAGAACGTTATGTTTACCTATGATATTCAAAAGGAAAGATGAATTCCTTACTTCATCCAGTCTAAACAGAAATAACCACCTGCGACGCCGATACTTCGACTCTTCTTCAATTAACTAATAAAGAATTAAAAATAAAACTAATTATTTCGGAATTCATTTTAAACATGTAGCTCATTAGTCGGTGGCTGTCACGGTTGCTGGGCGATGTAAGCGACGTAACGTAAACGCACCGACAGTGTTGGTCTTTGCGGCTGACGGAGGCTGCACGAAGGAGTACCCTTCGTCGGCTGCGTACTTCGAACGGTATTTCAAAGTGTGCATCCGTCGAATACATACTCCCTCTGTTCATTCGGTTGTTGCTAGATTGTTGATCAGTCAAGAAAGACACTCAAGCTCTGTATTTGGACTATTCTGTCGTTTCCATTTCTGCAGTCCTGAATCTGCATTAATCCCGGTTTGAGGGACTTGTTTTGGAGTTTATTTTCCCATATTGATTCCCCAAAGTAGAAGAGATTTTAGTTCATATTAAATCAGATATTCTTTTCTTTTTTGTCATATTAAGAATTACTTGTTTGAAGGACACACTCAAACAGGTTACAGATTTATTAAGGCTACCTGTGTGATATTGTGCCGTTAAACAAGCCCCTCTCAGACAACATCAGTCACGAGCTAGCTAGCGTTTGCCAACAGTTTTTCAGTCACTCTCACCTTTTTGTTGAAACTAAAACACCTAAACTGGACCATGAACACTCGGATTGATCACAGGCTCTTGAAAATGTGTTGGTTAAATCAATTTTCTCTTTTTTCTTGGGTTTTCTTACAACTTTTTTGGGCAGTGTTTGCTAACGTGTGCATTGCGTTTCCACGGTAACATCCCACCGTAGAGATAGATGTGGAACAGACGCAGTTTGATGTCAATGCAAAGTATCAGTATGTTGAAGAGAAAAGTACATTATAATTAACCAAACTTTCTTCTGTTACTGTAAAATAAAGCGGTTTTCATTTCGTTTTCTTACTTTTGCATACATTCCCTGCACAGATTGGTGGTGAGTGGGGGTTACTGTATAAGCGTAAATCATCATAGAAGTTTTGATATCCACGGTGACGAAAAACGCTGACTGTTGCCATAGCGATGAACAATTTAAAACAAAGTACTATATCTATGGATGGGAAAAACTGCTCAAAATGTTGAATATAAAGAAGAAGGTGATCCCCGGGAATAGTAATGTAGCGAAGACACGTTTTAGACTGTGGACCTTTGGACTGGGAGCTCTGCATACTTGTCTCACTCTAATATTGAACCATGACAGACAAACAGCTGTCTGGGGGAGTCACATTCTCATCTGAGTGGAGAAAACCGTCTGTCCCTGGTTATTGCTTCCTCATGGTTCTCATCTAACATAATGCCCTTTCAAATCCACATCAGTCAGTCTTTTTGTTCTTTCTCCCGTCACAAAAATACACTGTACGGACTAAACAAAATGTCAGATTTAAAGCGTTTAACCATATGAAGCTGCATATATAACTGGACTTAGCTAACGTGCTAGCCGCTGCGTTCCAAATAGGAAGTGATGCATTCTGTTGACTCTGGCTCCAATTCACTTTACATTGAAAATTGCCACCTCTCTTTCTGTAACTGCTGCAGTGCGCCTCATTTTGGTCTTAAAATGTTCATATGAACCCGCTCTACATGATCCTGGTGTTTTTATTTCACCGTTTTGTCCGTAAATCAAGATATGAACGTTAATAACAGGCAAATCAGGCGCCTTCTTTTCCAGAGGTTGCTCCCGCTAGCGTTAGCAACAGGTTTGATTGACAGTCGCTAAGCGCGCTCACTCCCTGCTAAACCATTGATGTGAGCAAAAAGGGGCGTTACCTTCAACAGCCTCACTCCGGATTGGCTGTTTGGTTGCTACGATACCCGTGGTCGGAATTCCAATTATGGAACTGTGCGCCAAATTGGCCCCTGTAACTAGATGCGTGAATGAAACAAAACACAACTCCAGGTGTGTTTTTGAGGAAGTAACAACATTCTGACATGGATTAAAGCTCACAAGAGTCCATTTTGCGTTATATAGGCACTTTAAATGTGGATTTGTCTAGAATTATTGATCGTAACAGCGCAAAATAAAAAGTGTAGTGCTGTTTTGTGTAGTGATGTGTAGTGTTCACACATCGTCCAGCCATTCTTTTCAAATATTCGATTTGTTTTAGCCAGGACAGTCTAGTTTAAATGCCAGTCGTTGATCACAGAAATTGGGAAGAAAAATGTTTGGGGTTGTTCTTAGAAAAACAAACCTGTCTCTACTTTGACGGTTTAAAATGCCTCCATTTCTTCTCCTGTGTGTGGCACTGCTCCTCACTCTCCCACCAACTCTGAAACATCCATCTGAAACGGCCTGACCCTGGGCTGATAAATCAATCCTCTGTGTTCTTAAAGTGCTCGGACCGCCTCCCATTCAGGATACGGACTGTTCCCAGGCATGGAAACGAGGGATAAAAAGAGTGATAAAAGATGACAAAAAGAAGACACTCAGAAGCCACCCACGAGCAGAGCTGTAAAGAGGAGAGAGAGAGGGAAGAGGGAAGGAGGGGGACGAGAGAGAGGAGGGAGGGAGAGAGAGAGAGGGGAGAGAGAGGAGAGGGGGGGAAAGATAGAGAGGAGATAGAGGAGAGAGGTAAAGGGGGAGAGTGGGGGGATTGAATGGAGGAAGAGAGAGGGAAGAGAGAGGGAGGGAAGAGGGAGGGAGGGAAGAAAGAGAGTGGAGAGGGGGAAGAGAGAGGGGAGAGGGAAGAGAGAGAGAGTTGAGAGGGAAGAGGGGGTAGAGAGAGGGAAGAGGGAGGGAAGA
This sequence comes from Periophthalmus magnuspinnatus, assembly GCF_009829125.3. Taxonomy (NCBI): domain Eukaryota; kingdom Metazoa; phylum Chordata; class Actinopteri; order Gobiiformes; family Gobiidae; genus Periophthalmus; species Periophthalmus magnuspinnatus. Next base: position 28,108,836 of record NC_047138.1, on the reverse strand, counting down.
GGGGAAAGAGAGAGAGGGGAGGAGAGGAAAGGGGAAGAGTAAAGAGAGGGGGAAAATTGAAGGGAGCAAGAGAGAGAAGAGAGGGAAGGGGGGAAAGGAATGAGAAAAGGGTGGAGGGGGGAAGAGGGAGAGGGAAGGAGGGAGGGGAGAGGGGAGGAGAAAGAGAAGGGGGACAGGAGAGAGAGACGAAAGGAGAGAGAAGAAGGAGAGGAGAGAAATTGGGGCGGGGAGAGAGGAAAGAGAAGAGAGAAGGAGGGAAGGGAGGAGAGAATGTTGAAGAGAGATGAGGCAAGGAAGAGAGGTAGGAGAGAGAGGAGGAGAAAGAGAGGGGAGAGAGAAGGGGAGGAAAGGGAGAAGGGAAGGAGGGAGAGGAGGGAGAGAAGGACAAAGGGGAGAGGAGGAGAAAGAGTGGAGAGACTTTTGAGGAGAGATAAGACGAGGGAGAGAGGGGAGGAGAGAGCAGCAGTGTTGTAAAAGTCATTAAACAAGTGAACACTAAACAGATAAATGACCAAACAACAAAACTCTGGAGAGGCTCTAAGAATCTGAACAGAGCGAGTGTCGAGTTTAAATAAATCTTCCAGCAAACATTTTATAGAAAAAACAAAAATATAAAATATGCTGCAGCTTTGCTTTATATAATCAGTCGATATTTTGAACTAAAGAGAAAGATAAAACTAAAATGGAACAAACATATATGCAAATGAGTCACGTCCCTAGATATAATAATACATTTTAAAAAGTAATTTAAAACACATTGCAAACACAGATAAAAGCCTCCATTTTCACAACGCAAAACTCCAAACCGTTCTAGATTAAAGCTGCACTATGTAACGTTTCTGGAGGAGGGCTGATGTTATTTATTTGCTTAGAATGTACCATGGTATGACATTATAATTGTTTAACTCCATGGTGACAAGATATTTTTAACTATCTGAATGAAAGATGGATAAATTTTATACAATACTGTGAAATATTTTATGGAAACCAACTTCTTAGGACAGAAAATTACATAATATGTCTTTAAGGTATGGTACTAAAACTTACAGTACTCAAGCAAAACTACTTATACTTCTTCTAAAAGTACAATATTACGCCGAATTGACTCTTGTGAGCTTTAAGTCGTGTTATAATGTTGTTACCTCCTCAAAAACAGACCTGGAGTTGTGTTTTGTTTCATTCACATATGTTTAAGTAACTCTTTATTATTAGTTTTTGTATATCTCCAATGCTCAAAATGCTCTGTTCCACCTTATGATGTCATGAAGTGGTAGATTTCAAGTTAACATCTGCGTTTTTACCTTTAGTTCAATAGAGTTTGGCAATACCAGGGCTGAAATCATCCAAATGATTCTAGTGAAGTTGTGTGGAGTTTAAAAATACAGTGGGGCACTTCCTGTATCACCACATGATGACATCACAAGGTGGAACAGATTGTTTTGTTTTTGAGAGAAGAACTCAGCCTAAATATGCAGGATTTGTGTGTTAAACATGTGTGAATGAAACAAAACACAACTCCAGGTCTGTTTGCGACGAGGAAACGACCTTCTAACAGTGTAATACGTGCCCTTTAAGCTACTCGAGTACATGTAACTGTACCTACCCTCGTCTTGAGTCTGTATTCACGCCGTGTGTTCCAACAGTAATCAGAGCATCACGGTGTATTTGTAATGAAGCCTCGCAGATCAATAGCACTCATCTCATTCATTAGCTTCAGTGCTAAATATACCAGGCTCTTGGCCCCTGCTCCCTTCCAAGGCTGCCTCCTCTTCTCGTGGCTAATTACGCAAATCCCAGTGAAATATTGCACAAAATCACTTCTTCTCCTTCCCTCCGCAGCGAATCCATCATCAGGAGAAGTCGGCGCCGGAATTATCCCAGCGCTAATAAACATGTTTAGACACTCACCGAAAATAATCCAAATATCAGTGCGGAAATAGAGGTTAGCTCCCGAGGTGGTCTAAATATGTCGCTAATATGTTTTGGGGAAAAACAAATCAATATTTAGCAGTGACTGACAATATAAAGCATAAAAATAAAAGTAAAGCTGCGCTGTGGAATCTTTCTGGTGCAAGGTCTGCTACCTGCTGTCTCCATGGAGATCTTATTGCTTTGATATATATATTTTGGTTGTTATGTTAGCTAAAATAGAAAAAAAAAAAAAAGTTCTACCTGTAGTTTAGACCTCTACAGACACATTTACACTTTCACAGTTGTAATACTTCTCAAATTGTATTAATTTTTGTCTAAAATCACACAAGTCAAGTCCGATTTATGTATAAACTACATTTAAACACGACCACAGCTGCCCAAAGTACTGCACAATACAACTGTTCTGCTCAGCTCATGTTAAAAGCCGGTGCAAACAAATGAGTTTTCAACAAAGATTTTAAAATATTTAAAGATTGAGCTGTTTTAATACCCAAAGGAAGATTGTTCCAGAGTCTGGGACCAGCTACAGCAAAAGCCTGGTCCCCTCTAGTTTTTAGCCGGGACCTTGGAACGTCCAAAATCATCTGTTCTGCTGATCTCAACGTTCTACTGGGAACATGGACAGACAGAAGCTCAGAGAGACAGGGAGGGGCCAACCCATGGAGACATTTAAAAAACATCATCAAAATCTTAAAGTCAATCCTGAAGCTGACAGGGAGCCAGTATTGAAAAACATGTATTCTTATTGGGAGTGAGCATGGCTGCCTCTCCACAGACCTGACTTGTAATTTGGCTGGTGCTTCATTGGCATCTGTTAACTCACAGAATCAAGTTGAAGCCATATTTAAATACAAAAAAATACAGTTGAAACTAGAATCATACGAGGAAAACTAAAATCTTGGATCATTTTTGTCATCAACTTACTGCTTAAAAGGGCAGGACCAAATTTAAAGCCATAATATGCAACTTTTAGCCAAAAAAAATAGACTAAAGCAAGGCATGTTTTCATTTATTTACTTACTTTTGGTTGTGTTAGCAGTGGAAAATATCGGAAAACTTGCATCACGGACGACAGTAGCTCAGTCGGATGTTTGTAAACTGATCTGAAGGTTGGCGGTTCGAATCCCGCTCTCGACGTAAACATCGTTGGTTGGCGGTGCGATTCCAGCAGCATTCCCACAGTTGAACGCTGTCATTGTGCGTGAATGTGTGAGCGCTTTGAGTGACTTGAAGTTGGAAAATCGCTTCAAAAAATGACTCTTTTTTTTGTTGTACCATCCTTTTCTGTGAGCGAGCTTGCATCTCCACAAACCTTACTCTTATATGGCCTTGTTTCCGTAGCGACATTGTTCCTTTGGCTAGAATCTTCCACAATATAGCAAGATAAGTGTCCAGAGTATGGCTTAAACTTTCTATTTCCATGGATTCAAGCGGGTGACGTGCCACCTCCAGAAAGCTACACACTGTACCTTTAACACCTCAATATTTCTCAAATTAATTTTCATTTTCGAACCTGTCCCCGTATGGCCCACCGTATGTTTTTACAAATGGCCTGACTGCTTTCACACTTGCGCTGGTGAGAAAAATGTGCTCGTCTGAAGGTTCACCATACTTTTGCTGAGGCGCACAATCTAAACAATGTCCTCTGTGTGCGTCAATGTGTGCGTGTGTGTGCGTGCGTGGGGCCGAATAGCTGTCGTCTTATTGGATTTCTTGTCGCTAATGCCTTGGTCGGGGCTTTGCGAGGTTGAGTTTCAGAGGCTGGTAATCCCAACCCGTCATCTGCGCCTGTCTCTCTGTGTAGATCCAGACAGGACATTACACTTTCATTGTGTTAGATTTATTAGGATTTATACGCCGTTGAAAATAGGCCCCCGCTCATACCGTCACCAGAGCGGACTTCGCTACAGGAGGTCACGTTTGGGTTAGCGAGACACAGAGAAAAATTTTTGGTTTTTCTTTTGTTTTTTTTACAATTAGCTCGAAATATTTCAAAAAGTCACGTGTTGATTAAAAAAAAAAAACAACTGTTTATATAAAAGGACATAGCTAACCTGCTCGCCGCCGGCTCTATCGACTCCAATTCACTTTCTATTGAAAAACTGTCACCCCTCCCTCTCATTTTGGTCTTAAAATGTTCATATTAACCCGCTCTACGTGATCCTGGTGTTTTTATTTCATCATTTTGTCCGTAAATCAAGATATGAAAAAGACAAATCAGGCGTCTTCTTTCTTTCTTCGAGGTCACTCCCGCTAGCGTTAGCAACAGGTTTAATTGACAGTGTTGCTAAGCGCCTGCTCCCTGCTAAACCAACGGTGCAGACGAGAAAGGGTGTTACCTTCGAGAGCCTCACTCCTGATTGGCTCTTTGGTTGCTATGATACTCTCGATCAGGATTCCAAATATGGAACTCGGCTCCAAATTGGCCGCTATAACCGCTAGCCTCGACGAGCTTCATTTGACGCTATGGGTGATGTCACACTCCACTTCTTTATACAGTTTATGGTAAAAACTAAATGTCTGTAACTTTTTTTTCTTCTTCTCTTCTTTCTTTTATTCTGAGTGCGCTTGCATCTCCACAAACCTGACTCAGATGTTGCTCCTTTAGCATAATCTTCCACAGTATCACATCAAACGTAGTTGTCTCCATGGAAAATGTTCCAAATTAATTACATGTATATTTAGGTGACTTTTTTGATTTTTATTTATTTTTTTAATTTTATTTATTTATTTAAAAAGTGGACAATGCACATTAATAAACATTACAAAAAAAAAAAAATGTAAATGTGCCCGAGTTAGCTGACTAGAGCTAATTTTCATCGGTTGTCCCCAGGCCAGATGTATCAAGGCAACCTACAATTAACATTGATTTTAGTTAATGCATTGCACAAATTTAACTTTTTTAAATAATAGTCAGGGGAGTAGACAGCAGGGGACAAAGGGGTGTGTTGTCCCGGGTCCCAGAGTCTTACGGGCCCAGAATTGAACCCACATCCTATGAATTTATATTAGCTTCTTGCCCTGAGCCCCCAAATTGCTGTTAACGCCCCTGGTTATAGTGTATTTGTGCATTAATATCAAATAAAAGTAGCTTAAAGTCATTCAAATGCACGTGCTAGCTCTATAATCTCACAAATGGACGGCAAAAGTGCTTTCACATTTCGTTCGGTCATACAGAGAACACGCCCGGGTTGAAAGAGGGACATTAAAATAAAAAATGACTAAATAGGGTTACGTATACACGGCTCTTTGACCGCGGCGGAGGTCAGATTCCCATAAGGACGAACCCCAGTGTCGTAAATCTGGACCAGTGTAATGACCTTTGACCTGGAGAGGAGTGGAGGTGGGAGGAGGTCCGAGCTCGGGTCTGACCTCCGCTGTAAATAACGGGATTGTTTTCTCATGGGTTATTGTTTAAGAAGTTAGAATCAGACTTTAAAACACATGTGTCAAACTCAAGGCCCGGGGGCCAAATGCGGCCCGCCGTATCATTTTATGTGGCCCACGACAAAGTAAATTTAAATGTATGTCAATTTATCAGGAGTTACGCATTTACACAGACATATTTTTTATATCTTTCCAAATTTGAGACGAACCATTTTGCTGATGTGGCCCTCGGTGAAATTGAGTTTGACGCCCCGGCTTTAAACGCTAGAAGTAAAGTTGAGTATTATAAGGTATGTTTGTTCATTTATTATAAGTTAGGACAAATCGAGTTCAGTATGTGGACGTTTGAAGCTGTTTTACACCATAGTTTTGGGTGTTTTAATCCGAAAACCAAGTGATACATTGGTAAATAAATAAAAATCAACAGGAAAGCATCAAAACACAGTACAGAAAATTCACATTATAAGGGTAATGTTGATCAAAACCAGCACTACCCAACTCTTTCCTGGCTTTATGATCAGGACTAAACATGAACTAAACCAGGTCTAACCCAGGACTAAACAGAAATAAATTAATTAACACCTAGCCAGGACGAGGACCACGCAAGATCCAAACCAACATCTGTTTTTTACCGTCTTAAACAACGTTAAAAACCAGAGCTAGTTCATTTCAAACAGTTTGCCGTCCAAAGTTATTCCTCACTTACCTTTTTGCATTCAGAACATCCTAATTATTCACAGGGATGAGTTTATAAGCACTTTTCACAACTTTCAGAAGCCGGAGCGGAGTTTTGTCGCGACGGTAAAGCTAACAACAACTAACATGCTAACACACACTTCCTGATTATCGGACTATAAATGCTTTCTAATTAGTTGCAAACAGCGCCAGTGGTGGAAGAAGTATTAAATTTTGCTTCTTAACTAAAAGTATAGATACAGGAGCGAGAAAAAAATACTCAAGTAAAAGTAGAAGTATGACATAAAAAAGTCTACTGAAGTAAAAGTACTAAAATACGCCTGTAAAAGAGTTTGAGGTCTGATAAAACTTCAAATGTAATGATTTTGATTACGATTTTTGCTGAATTTTTATCAACCAAAAAATGTAATCTTTAGCAGTTTTTGTGTGTATATTTTTGTTTACTAAATTATGAACATGTAAAAAAAAAAAAATAATAAAATAAATAAAAAAAATCTGACTTTACAGCAGGTCTCATACAATAATAAAAAATACTAATACTTTAACTTTTCGGTCCTGTTCAAAAATGTTGTGGAGTAGAAAATACAGATACTGCTCTCAAACGTAGTGAAGTAAAAGTAATAAGTATCAAAATGCACTTAAATAGTACAGATACCTACAATGAATATTTAAATACAGTACTTTCATTACTACTTTCATTCCTTTGACGTATTTTCACCTTAACAGCGGCGTATACAGACACATTTTACTCAAACACACGGGAAAACTGTGTACAGGGCCTTAAATGATTCACATCTAGGAGTTAAACTTGTAAAACGACTTTGTAGACACCGCAGTCCCTCCAGATGTAAAACGTTTATGTTGTGACACCAAACTCTTGAATTGCGCGTGACCAGATTTTAAGACGATGTGTCAAACTTTCCATTTCTGCAGCAGATTTTCAGCATGTGGACGTCTGTCAGTTGTGTATCCACGCAAAGGGAAGACAGATCTGCTATCGGGGAGCCATTTTCTCCAAATTCACCTCAGAACAGCTTCCTCCTGGACGGCGTTTTGGCGGCTGCGAGATCAAGTCGCTCCAATCTGGCAACCGGGCCTCAATCTGGCAACCACATGTGCTCCCAGGCCCTCGTCTCCCATTTTACATCCAACTTGTAATCGAGCGCACAGTCGAGGCAGAGCTACAGCTGCAACAGGACCAGGAAAAAAAATGTATTTTACAAACAAAACCTATGCAGCTAAAAAAAAAAGGGATGGAGAGACAGAGGGAGAGAGAAATGGAGAGGATGAAGAGGAGAGAGGGAGGAGAGACGGGTGGAGACGGAGAGAAGGGGGTTTAGTTAAGTGATGGCGATGGAGAGAATGAAAGAGAGAATGAGAGGATGGGGTAGAAGAGTGAGAGAGGGAGAAGAGAAGGGTGAAGAGAAGGAGAGAAGGGGGTTTAGTTAAGTCATGGAGATAGAGAGAAAGAAGAATGAAAGGATGGATAGAGGAGTGAGAGAGAGGGAGGAGAGAAAGGTGGAGAGAGAGAAGGGGGTTTAGTTAAGTGATGGAGGTAGAGAGAAAGAAAGAGAAAATGAGAGGATGGGGTAGAAGAGTGAGAGAGTGAGGAGAGAGAAGGATGAAGAGAGGGAGAGAACGGGGTTTAGTTGAGAAATAGAAAAGGGATGGAGAGACAGAGGGAAAGAGAAATGGAGAGAATGAAGAGGAGAGAGGGAGGAGAGACGGGTGGAGACGGAGAGAAGGGGGTTTAGTTAAGTGATGGCGATGGAGAGAATGAAAGAGAGAATAAGAGGATGGGGTAGAGGAGTGGGAAAGAGAAAGAGGGAGGACAACAAAAGGAGGAGAGGGAGAGAAGAGGGTTTAGTTAAGTGATGAGGTAGAGAAAAAGAAAGAGAGAATGAGAGGATGAGGTAGAAGAGTGAGAGAGGGAGAAGAGAAGGGTGAAGAGAGGGAGAGAAAGGGGTTTAGTTAAGTCATGGAGATAGAGAGAAAGAAGAATGAAAGGATGGATAGAGGAGTGAGAGGGAGAGGGAGGAGAGAAAGGTGGAGAGGGAGAGAAGGGGGTTTAGTTAAGTGTGATGGAGAGAAAGAAAGAGAGAGTGAGAGAATAGGGTAGAGGAGTGGGAAAGAGAAAGAGGGAGGACAAAAGGAGGAGAGGGTGAGAAGAGGGTTTAGTTAAGTGGTGGAGATAAAGAAAGAATGAAAATGATGGGTAGAGGAGTGAGAGGGAGGGAGGAAAGGTGGAGAGGGAGAGAAGGGGGTTTAGTTAAGTGATGGAGGTAGAGAAAAAGAAAGGGAGAATGAGAGGATGAGGTAGAAAAGTGAGAGGGAGAAGAGAAGGGTGAAGAGACGGAGAGAAGGGGGTTTAGTTAAGTGATGGTGATGGAGAGAATGAAAGAGAATGAGAGGATGGGGTAGAGGAGTGAGAGAGAGGGAGGGGAGAAAGGTGGAGAGGGAGAGAAGGGGGTTTAGTTAAGTGCGATGGAGAGAAAGAAAGAGAGATTAAGAGGATGGGTAGAGGAGTGAGAGAGTGAGGAAAGAAAAATGGAGGGAAAGAGGTAGGGTTAGTTAGAAAAGTGATAGAGAGAGAAAGAAAGAATGAGAGATGATGGGGTAGATGAGAGAGAGAGAAGGGGTGGTAAAGGAGAAAGAGATGGAGAGAGAGAGAGGGTGGTGAAGGAGAGAGAAATGGAGAGAGAGAGGAAGTGGTAAAGGAGAGAGATGGAGAGAGAAGGGGGCAGAGAGAATGGTGAAGAGGGAGAAAGGGGGGTTGGTTAGAAAAGTGATAGAGAGAGAGAAAGAAAGAGAATGAGAGAGGATGGGGTAGAGGAGCGCGAGAGAGAGAGCAGAGAAAGGGGCATAGTTAGAAAAGTGATAGAGAAAGAAAGAAAGAATAAGAGATGATGGGAAGAGAGAGAGGAATGGGAGAAAAGTGGAGAGGGAGGTTGGTTGTTAGAAAAGTGATAGAGAAAAAGAGAGTGAGAGAGGGGGGAGTAGAATAGAAGAGGGATGGAGAGAGAAGAGAGAAAGCTGGATAGACAGAGAGGTGGAGTTAGTTAGAAAAGTGATGAGAGAAAGAAAGACAAAATGAGAAAGGATGGAGTAGAAGAGCAAGAGAGAGAGAGAAAGTTAGTTAGTTAGAAAAGGGATAGAGAGATAGAATGAGGGAAAAAGAGAGAATGAGATCATGAGAATGGGGTAATGGAGAGAGAAAGAGAAGAGATAAATGGGAGAGGGATAGAAGAAGAGAAAAAAATGGCAGACGCTTAAAAAAGGGAGTAGTTGGAAAGATAAGATAAAAAGATAGAGGAAGAGGAGAAGAGAGGGAGAGGAAGGGTGGCAGAGAGAGAGAGAGAAAGTAGAGGTAGAGTGAAGTTGGATTAAAAAAGAAGAAGAGTTGAATGAAAGAGAATGAGAGATGGCAGTAGAAAAGAACGAGAGAGAGAAAGAGAAAGGAAGGCTTGGAGTCCCTGCCCCCTCAGATACGCAAACAAAAATACATGAAAATATATTAGTACTTTTTTTATTTCTCATCCAAAGTTGAGTAAGAAACGGGGGCCTGTCTGAGGAGGTGCCGCTCAGTCTGGGCCGTGGTTGTGAGTCGCAGCCCCAGGTAACTCCATTGTAATTGGGATTTTAGGCTTAGTCCTGCATAAAAAATGATAGGTCAGGCTGGTATCATCTTTCTGGCTATAAGCGTTACAAAATGACTTTCTTTGGCCGTGTTCTTCCCCCGGAGAGAAAGAAACGTTATTAGTCATGAGCTGGACTAAACCCGGAAAATGGAAGGGAAAAAGGAACGGTTCTAGGGCTAAACATGGAGTCAACAGCGGAGCAAATCAGGAGCAAAATGTGAGCTGGGGTTAAACCAGGTCTAAACCAGGTCTGAATCAGGTCTAAGTCAGGATTAAACCAGGACTGAAGCAGGACTGAACCAGGTCTGAACCAGGTCTATTCCAGGTCTAAACCAGGTCTAAACCAGGTCTAAACCAGGTCTGAATCAGGACTAAACCAGGACTGAACCAGGTCTAAACCAGGTCTAAACCAGGTCTGAATCAGGTCTAAATCAGGACTAAACCAGGACTGAACCAGGTCTAAACTAATTCTGAACCAGGACTGAACCAAGACTGAACCAGGTCCAAACCACATTTGAATCAGGTCTAAATCAGGACTGAACCAGGTCTAAACCAGGTCTAAACCAGGTCTGAACCAGGTCTGAATCAGGTCTAAATCAGGACTAAACCAGGACTGAACTAGGTCTAAACTAAGTCTAAACCAGGACTGAACCAGGTCTGAACCAGGACTGAACCAGGTCTAAACTAGGTCTGAACAAGGTCTGAACCAGGTCTGAACAAGGTCTAAATCAGGTCCAAACCAGGTCTAAATCAGGACTAAACCAGGTCTGAACCAGGTCGGAACCAGGTCAAAACCAGGTTCAAACCAGGTCTAAACCAGGTCCAAACTAGGTCTAAACCAGATCTAAAGGGCGAACCAAGAACCTTGCCAACTATGTCATTTAACCAAGACTAAACCAGGACAAATGCCTTCAGCCTGGTCAAATGGAGATTTTAAGCAGCACTGTGTAACTTTGTGACATGATTGCATGGAAATAGAAAGTTAAAACCATACTTTGGAACATTCTCCATGGGAGATAGATACGTTTTGTGTCATTCTGTGAAGGCTTATAGACAGTGAAACAGTATTTCCATGGAAACAAGCGGGAAAAGGCCTCCAAACCAAGTAAGAATAAGGTTTGTGGAGACGCAAGCCTGCTCAGAGTAAGAACACAATTATTTTCAGTGCAATAAAAACACCCGAAATTAAAAAGAATGAAAACAAAAAAAAACATGCTTTTAGTTTAATTGATTTTTGGGCAGAGAAGTTACACTATGGGGCTTTAAATGTCACGTATAAGTGAAGGATAAAACACAATTGCATTCAGGACTACACCAGGATTAAAACTGAAACATTTCTCGAAATCGTTTGAGTCTCGTCTGGAAATCCGTCATCTTTGTCCTCACTTGGGCCCAGGGAAAAATAAAACGCAACCGGAGACGACCAACACGATTAAACAGCCATATCTGTCATCTTTGGGGGAGTGATGGATGGGCCCCGTGCCCCTAGAGACTTGACCCAGGACGGACTCTCTCTCCCGGGTTGCCATGGCTCTGCGATTGGCTCTACCCTCCAGCTAAGATTGATCGAAACAAAAGGTTCCTATCTAATTGTTTAACAGAGAAGCAACACTTTAAGCCAGCAGGATGACACAACCTCCAGTTTAATCTATTTATGAAAAGATGTGTGCAACCCCATCCGTCTCCACCTCCATCCAAACCACCCACCCCTCACCTCGCGGTAACTCTACCCCCGACGAGAGCTGGGATTCCTGGGTGCGTTTGAACTCGATCCCCCTCTTCTGAAAGCTACACTGCAAAAAGCTTAAATTGAAATTACGTGAATTAAGAAGGTTTTAGCTTGATTTGCGTAAAGTTATTCGGCAGTGGAGCAACACTTTTTTGCGTTTGTTACACTTAAAGTCACTGTGGCGGATTTTTTTTTAAATCAGTGATGGGCCGTGCGTTTCACCCTTGGGCCTCAGCGACATCCCACTTACACATTACAACATCACCTCAGTACAGGCTCGTCAAGCAACACGTCATTTCAGGAGCATTTAAAACTGAAAAGCACACATTACGTTCACAATTCAGAGTAGGAAACTAAGTTCACAGACACTGTCAAAAAATTAAAATGAGATTTAAAGATGCCAAACAAAACGTTGCCAAAATGACGCTATGTGAGCTTAAACAACTCTGTCCAATAAACTGTAATTTCGCCGTTTCATATAAGACACCAACCAGACAATAACACAATAAACTGTTCTTTGAAAATAAAGTAAACAGATCATTTGCATTTTTTACAATACGACAGGAAATAACTGAAAATGTGGCGCAGCTGAGATTAAATTAATTTTGCCTGACAACAAAAGCTAGCTGAAATATAATTGGATAAAAACTCAACAGAGAATAGAGAATATCTTTGTTTTACATATTTATGAAAATAAAATAAAATGCATTAACTTTTCTAAGCATGTTTAAGCCCGCCACTATTTTAAAAGTCCACTGTGTACGTCTGCATCTGATTATAAAGTTTTATTTTATCGTCCTGAATCAGAACGTGCGCGTTAGCTGTCACCTCCAACGGATAGTTAGCGTTAGCAAGCCACAGATTTTTTTTTTCATTTGTACTAAAATGTCTAGTCTACGCTGCCGAATCCTACATGTATCACGACGACTAGGAAAATTAAACTGGAGAACAAAGTAAGTACGTCACAGTGGGAGTGTCCTTGTGGCAATGAAAACACGAGTTGATCGGTAATATGGCGTCTTGAAAATAAGATTGCTCAAATGTGCATGAATCAAAAACAGTAAAAACAGAACAAATTAGACACAGCTCCTTTAAGATAAGAAAAACAACAACTTCAAATAAGAAACAAAATCGTACGTATGTGAAAAAAAGTTGAATCAATCAAGTAAAATGTTTAGGATCGAAGCCACTGGTCTACTTTTTGCAGTGTAGCGTTTGTTAGCGTTAGCATCGAGGCTAATCTCCCTGGAGCCGAAGAGAAGAGGATGTATATGATGTCGTGGCTAATCCAATCATAATCGCTAGACCCCGGACCCCTCATTAATCATCCCAACTGTAATTTTTTAAAAGGCAGATGGTCGGGTTACAGAATCGCACCAGACCAAAGGTTAAAAATGATCCCGACTTCGGACTTTGAAGACTAGATTTTAGGGTCAGAACGAAACGACGCCGCGGAGGAATTTGTGAGTGCTCGATTACAATCTAAAGAACACGTCTCCTTATTTAGTCCGGCTAACGTGAGATGTATTGTTGTAAACTGTAACCAAATTGGGTATAAATAGCTACGTGAACACATTTTGATATATTTCTGAGGTAAATATAGACGATAAACGATAATATTGAAACTAATTTATACCACGCAACAACTTGAGAGCAGATTTAAACCACAGAAACTATTCTAAATCTACAATATTGTTAAAAATCATGAGCTGTCGTGAATAAACTGCAGAATGAAACACTTTAGTACTTAGTTTGCATCTGTAATGAGTCATAAAAGTTTGAAATTCAACCTTTTACAGCTTAAATCTTGTCATATATCCAAAGAAATTGACAAAAAATAATCAAAAACTTAAGAACAAACGCATTCGAAATGATTCTTTTTCTTAAAGGTAGAACCGTACTTGAAACCAGAAACCGAAACCATACTTCGGAACATTCCCCATAGAGATAGATCAGTTTTACCCCAAACTGTGGAAGATTACGGCCAAAGGAACAACATTTCCATGGAAACAAGCAGGAAGAGGCCCTCCCAGAGCCTGGTAAGAGTCAAGTTTGTGGAGATGCAAGCCTGATTCATAGTAAGGACACACGTTTTTGTAAATTCTTTAGTGCAATAAACACAAAAACAACAAAATAGATCAAAATAATAGGCTAAAAGTATCTTACAAAACAAGGCAAAAACCTACAATACCCTTAAAAAAACTTAGAACGAGAACTAATCCAACTTTCATCTGAAACATGATCAAAATAAGTCCAAGATTTAACTCTAGGAGGAGTCACTTTTAAACCAGGATTTTACAAAGGAAAAATCACAAAACCAGGACTTAACCAGATGTAAACTAGTTCTTAACTCTTCACGAAAACTAGACAAAAACCTACGACAAGGATAACCCCGAATACTATCAAGCGACCCAACCACATCAGAAATGAATACAATTCTTCCATTAGCATTCCTCTTTTTTATGTTACATTGTCTGCTACGTCAGTTAATATCACACCCGTACGATAACCTAATTTTCCCGGTCGCCCTTGGATACGTACAACATTACCCCTAACTGTCTCAAATGAGCTCTTTACCTTTTTACCTTCTGTGTTTTGTGCAGCGCAAATCAATTGGCTTTCATTAAACCCCAGTGAACGATGTTATCTGGACTCTTTTCTGCCACCGCCGATAATGACGCTATATTTCACACGCGGCGTTCTGCTATCTGCGCTGGACGCCTCTAACATGTGAAGGTTAAAGCCCCGATAATGACTCTCACACTTGTCTCCACCCGCCCGAGTGTCACCGCGCCGCAAATCAAACACACTCTATCTCCAGGGACCGTGACGGAGCTGGAATTGGGTCATACAGTGATCACTCCCAGACAAAGAGAAAGTCCAGAGGGGGAGAGATGTAGATGCTGGAAATGTGCAAATGTGAGCTGTAACTTGTAATATTATTGATACGGCACGCCAAGATGGATTCTGTTGAGTTGGGAATTTTGAAATATTCCGAGAATCTGTCTTCTTGCACGAGGTTAACTTAGTCCATTGTCTCGAGTGTTGTCACGACACGGAAATTTCAAACTTGCAGCCTTATATCTGTGTACAGTCGTCCCTCACTATAACATGGTTCACCTTTCGCGGCAATTTTGCATCCTTTTTTACAGCGTATAAACGTGCATTGTGTTCTGCGTCCTGATTGGCTAAGGGACTGTAGACCGTTGTCCATCAGTCTCCTCCGTGCCGTGTCTCCTGTACAGTACAAAAAGTGTTCAACCCAATTTACATAAATGTTGGATCGCAGTGTGACTCTGAAGTGCTGTGTGTTTGCAATTTGTTTTCTCCCCGACAAAACCCACAATGTCGATGAAACGTTCCGCACCGACAAAGACGCCTACGAAGGTTTGAACTTTGAGAGAGTTTAAACAAGAGAGAAATGTGAGAAAATGTTAACGCCTGTGTGAGGAAAGTGTATAAAGTGTGTGGTGAGGGGTTTTACAGCAAAAAACATATAGAATTGTAAAAAATAAAGCTGACTACTCTGCGGATTTCGCCTATTGTGGGTTATTTTTAGAACGTAACCCCCATGATAAACGAGGAGCCACTGTAATACCTCAGTCGTCTAAGTAGGTTCCATTGTGGTCGATGGGCGTGTCCTAGTCTATGTGTCTTATACTTGTTCTGATACAGCTCAAGATCATTCAAAAGCTTTTCAGGGAAGGTTCTTTTTTGCCCTGAGAATGTAACTTTTTTAGTATCGATACTTACTCAAATAAATATCTCACTTCAATACGAGTTTTCTGATCTGATTTTTGATACTTTTGACAGCCCTACCTCATAGCTGTATTTGATATTATGTATAATTTTAGTTTAAACAGCCAAAACTGCACTGAGATGGTACCACGGTGTGAACACATTGTACTATTTCCCATAGACTCAAATGGAAGTTTTTCTTTTAAATCTGACCCAATGCCAAACTCACATAGAGATATTAGTGATTGCCTCATGGCCTGGCGCAGCTCTGCACTTTCACAGCAGGAGCGAGCAGACTCTGCGACTCCACTGTTTAAAAATATGACTCTTCTTGTAAAGGTTCTGCTTAAAGTGCTGCTGACACGTTAGACTACACACTTCACTAAAATGTACTTAACATCATAATATTTCATTTTTAAAACTAAAAACCTTGCCCAGTTTTCTCTAGTTTTTGAATCGTGGTGAAGTTTATAGTTTTTACTTCCTGGTTGGACACGGGCAGGAGATATGACATACATAGAGGTAATTCGATAACTGTTACCTAGCAACCATAATGTAAACAAGGGCCAAAACTTGTCTAAATTCCACAATAGTTATAATTAAATGGGAAACAGTTGCATTTTTATAAAACGCTTTTCCACTTCCAAGGCCCTCAAAGCGGTTTACATCAAGGAACCATTTTTGCCCAAGGACTGTTCATTTGTGGGATCTGGAATCGGACCGGCAACCTGTGGATCAGTGAATCTGAGCACTCAACCAATGATGTTTATGTCGAGAGCGGGATTCGAACCGCCAACCTTCAGAGCAGTGGACAAATGATCTACCAACTGAGCTCCTTTCGCGCAATTAGATTAAACGAATCAAAATATTTAGTTAAATCAATGTTTTGGTGTTGATAATAAATCTTACTCACAGGTACTAACCCACCAAACCAAGTGATACTGAGAAAAACGCACTTTTTAAAAATCGTTAATCCTTCTCGTTTCTCCGTTTCTTTAGCCCCATCTCCTGTGACGTCAATCCAAGCGAAGGACATCACCAGACACACCATCTCTTTGTCCTGGCAGGCACCGGAACGAGCCAACGGGGTCATTCTGGAGTACGAGGTCAAGTACTATGAAAAGGTAATGTCCCGCAGTGAAACTTTAATAGGGCTTTTTTATTGAGGAAAAGGGCTGTGGGCTATGGAGCGTTGTTGGACAGTTTTTCTTCAAAATCAATCTGTCTCTTGCTGTTTTCAAGACGTAGAAAGAGACTGAGATTTAGTGTAGTAAAGTGCAAGTATAATAAATACATCAATATTACAAAATCACAAAAAAATGAACGAATATATAGAAATGTCCAAATGTTTCTCTAATTTATTTAAAAATACATGACTATATCTTCCCTTTTACGTTGCCAGGACCAGAATGAACGCAGCTACAGGATCATCAAAACGTCGGCTCGTCATACGGACATTAAAGGGCTAACTCCGCTCACGTCGTATGTGTTTCACGTGAGAGCTCGGACCGCCGCCGGGTACGGAGAATTCAGCGCTCCCTTTGAGTTCATGACTAACTCTGGTAAGTCCTGCTTTTGTTCGGTTACCCACAACACACCCAGCTACAGAACAAGAGCACAGAAAACTAGAGTAGGCTTAGAATTAGCGACTCTTTTGTCAGACAGGTGCATTTGTTTACCTCTGTTTATATGTTTACATCCTGTTGCCGTCCTCAGAAGTGTCACGTGATGGTGTAGTGCTGTGTCTTGTACGCTGATTTACTTGGGTTTTGGAAGATTACGCCACCTATTGCCTGACGCTTTCTCCAGGACTGGATCCCGTGCGTGATAAGGTGTATGCTCCCTCGTCACGGTTCATGCTCCTTGGACCTCGTTTGTGTATCGATGTCTTCTCTGATCCAGCTTTCAACATGTATGATTCCAGTCCATGATGTAGTTTTGTCTCTTGCAAAAAACAAAAAACAAACTCCTGCCTGACAAAAACAATCGCTAAGATAAAAACTGAAGACAGAATGAACCTTAACCATAGATGAGATGTTCGCACCAACATTTACAGGCGCGCCATGTTTGGACTGTCTACTATTATAAACAAATATGGAGCTCCACTTTCTTAGCATTTTTCTTTTGTTACGTTACTTGACTCTTCGCTAGCTAGTCCTTCTTAAGCCAATGCACTTCCAAGATAATACTAATGTGTAAAAGATGGGAAAGATTACCATCTAATGTTATTTCAAATGTCTTTAAACAGCTTCTCTGGCACGAGTATTTCCATAGGGATTAATAAAATGCTATCTTATCTTATCTTTCCACTAATGCTATAAAGCTAACTTAAATATAGATTAGCATAATATGTCAACTTCGTTCGTAAATCACTTGAAATGACTTTAATTTGGCGATACTTCTACCCTCGTTTTAAATTACTCCCATTGTGTAATGCGTGTTTTTTCCAAGGTATTTCTTTCAGCAAAAACATCATCATCAGCAACATCATCTTTCATTTTAGTCTGTTTATTGGTCAGAATGTTGCATAGTGGAGCTTTAACATTAGCTTTATCTTACAGTACCAAGATGGCGGCGACACATTTTCATAACTGCTGTTGCTAGGTGAACTCTAGTGTCATTCAGCGTCCTCCAAACCAGCGTAGACCTTTTGTATTTTTAAACGTGTTCTGAGTAAACTGCATCTGATCTGAATAGGGATTATAATGTTGGTAAGCGCAGGTGTCCTCTTTGTGAAGCCAGAGGAGCTGCATAATTATAACATGGTACAAACACAACGTCTATTGGTCTGTCATTGTCTGTGAATGAGCCAAGAACAGGAGGTTTATGGGCTGCACTGGTAAAATGGAGGCACAGAAGCAGGAAAACACTGTGTAAAATGTGTGAACAGACGGCATGGAAGTGGATATGGTTATAGGAAATGTTATCAACACTAAAAGAGGACGAAACTGGGACTGAACCAGGACTAAACCGGGACTGAACCAGGACTAAACCAGGACTAAGCCAGGACTAAACCAGGACTAAGCCAGGACTAAGCCAGGACTAAACCAGGACAATACCAGGACTGAACCAGGACTAAGCCAGGACTAAACCAGGACTAAACCAGGACTAAGCCAGGACTAAGCCAGGACTAAACCAGGACTAAGCCAGGACTAAACCAAGACTAAACCAGAACAATAACAAGACTAAACCAGGACTAAACCAGGACTAAACCAGGACTAAGCCAGGGCTGAACCAGGACAATACCAGGACTAAACCAGGAAAATACCAGGACTGAACTAGGACTAAACTAGGACTAAACCAGGACTAAACCAGGACAAAACCAGGACTAATGCAGAACTAAACCAGGACTAAGCCAGGACTAAACCAGGAAAATACCAGGACTGAACTAGGACTAAACCAGGACTAAACCAGGACAAAACCAGGACTAATGCAGAACTATACCAGGACTAAGCCAGGACTAAACCAGGACTGAACCAGGACTGAACCAGGACTAAGCCAGGACTAAACCAGGACTAAACCAGGACTAAACCAGGACTAATGCAGAACTAAACCAGGACTAAACCAGGACTAAACCAGGAAAATACCAGGACTGAACCAGGACTAAGCCAGGACTAAACCAGGGCTGAACCAGGACAATACCAGGGCAATACCAGGACTTCACTTTAAGACAGAAGTGGAGCGCCCATGCTCACTCTTGCGGCAGCTAGCAAGTTAGCTATTTGCATATATATATACAGTCTATGACAAAATTTGATGTGTCATTTTTCCGGATTATAAATCGCAGTTTTTTTTCATTTGGCTGGTGGTGCGACTTATTCTCAGATGCGATTTATATGTGAACTGCTTTTTTCTGTCTGTTTTTTTTCTTCATTATTATGCATTTTTTGGCTGCTGCGACTTATACTCTGGAAAATACAGTATAAACAATGAAACTTTGTCTGAAATTTAGGCCAAACTAAATTAGTATTAATCCGGGTATCCATGGGTTTCAGAATGATGAAGAGTTAGGACCGTTACCATAGCGATTAACAATTCAAAACAAAATACTTGATCTTTTGAATGGCCAACAGTCCGCAAAATGTTACCCTATGACAGAAAGCTGAAATCCACAAATATAACGACCTAAATATGACACATAACTGTATGGTAATGTATCTGGTATCTGGATTCCAAATTGACTTTCTCCTTATATTCCACAGTCCCCGCCCCCATTATCGGAGACGGCGCTAACTCTACCGTACTTCTAGTGTCGGTCGTTGGCAGCGTGGTCCTTCTACTCATCCTCATCAGCGCTTTTGTCATCAGCCGCAGGTAAGACTTCTTGTTTCCTGTACCTTCCCAAGATGGCCGACGTCTTGGTTAGCATTAGCGCTGTCAGCACTCACAGTAGACAGATGATGCGTTGCCACCGGCGACGTGATTGACGGGTCAGACAGCAGCCCAGATGTCATTACAAAAGCTCCAGCCGTTCACCCCGCTTCCTCTCTGTGTAACCCTGGTTTAAGGTTACAGCATTCACGATGAATAATTGGGTAAAATTATGAGCAAATATGCAAAAAAAAAAAAATAATGCAGATTTATCTTCATTTTTGCTTTTTAATAAAAATTTATTGTAAAAATGGAACAAAACAAGTCTGCAGAAAACATATGCAACTGGACATTGAGGATTAGCCTGTAGCGTCAACATAAACGTTAGAAGAGAGAGAGAAGGGAAGAGGGAAAGAGGGGAAGTAATAAAAAGAGGAGAGAGAAAAGAAGATAGAGAGGGTAGAAAGAGATAAAGAAAAGAAGAAGGGAAGTAGAGAGAAAGAGAGGAGAGAAAGAGAGAGAGAGATGGAGAACAGAGAGAAAGAAGAAGAGTGAGGGGATGGAGAGAGAGGAGAGGAAAAGGGAGGAGACAAAGCAAGATGGTGAGAGAAATAGGAGGAATGAGATGGAGTAGAGAGAGAGAGAGAGACAGGGAGGTGAGAGAGAGAGAAGGGGAGAAAAAAGGAAAGAGGGGAAGTAACAAAAAGAGGTGAGAGAGAAAAGGAGATAGAGCGGGTAAAAAGAGATAAAGAAAAGAAGAAAAAAGTAGAGAGAAAGAAATAGAGAGAGAGATGGAGAACAAAGAAAAAGGAGAAGGAGGAGAGAGAGAAGAGTGAGGGGATGGAGAGAGCGTTAGAGAGGAGAGGAAGAAGAAAGAGAGACAAAGCGAGATGGTGAGAGAAAGAGGAGGAATGAGATGGAGTAGGGAGAGAGAGAGAAAGGGGAGTGGAGAGCGAAAGAGAAGAGAGATAGAGTGAGAGAAATGGAGAATGGAGATAAGCAAGGAGAGGGAGGAAAGAGAGGATGAGAGATGGAGAAAAGAGGGATGGAGAGAGGGAGGGGAGAGAGAAGAAGAGTGGGGAGGTCGGAGAGAGAGAGCAGGAGAGAGGAGAGGAAGAGGGAGGAATGAAATGGAGCTGAAGGAGAGAGAAGGGGAGAAAAAAGGAAAGTGAGAAAGAGAGGGGAGCAGAGAGAGAAAGAGAAGAGAGATAGAGCGAGAGAAATGGAGAATGGAGAGAAGCAAGGAGAGGGAGGAGAGAGAGAAAGAGATGGAGAAAAAGAGGGATGGAAAGAGGGGCGGGTGAGATAGGAGAGGAGTGAGAGGGCAGAGAGAGAGAGCAGGAGAGAGGAAGAGGGAGGAATGAGATGGTGCTAAGAGAGAGAAGGGGAGAAAAAAGGAAAGAGAGAAAGAGAGGGGAGCAGAGAGAGGTGTCAGAAAATGTGATCTAGGGGGAGGAGAGAGATAAAGAAACGACAAGAAGAGAGGAAGTTGTGAGAAAGAGAGGCGATATAGATAGATAAGGAGAGTGGAAAGATAGAAAGAGAGACGGAGAAAAAGAGAGAGATGAAGAGAAGGGCATCAGGTGGACTTGTCGTTGTCCAATCAGAGCTGGTTAGCAGTGAACAGGACAGTCACAGATACGATTACATGCATATGGGGCGTCATCACCTCGGGCTGTTAAACATCTCCTATAGCTGTGTGTGTGTGTGTGTGTGTGTGTGTGTGTGCGTGTGCGTGTGTGTGTGGTTGTGCGTGTGTGTGTGTTTATCTATGGGGGGAAGGGACACGAATCAATTTCAATATATTTATCTGACTGGAGCAGAGCAAAGCAGTGGTTTTCCATATTTGCAACAAGTCCAACACCTGAGAACATAAACGAAAAAATAAGCAGCTGTCATTTTTCTGTGTTACCATGGCGATTCGATTTGCAATTTAGGTTTCTGTTCATATTTGCTCGTTTAAAATAAGGAACGTTCACATTCATTTGACCGAAGACTGATAAACTAATGTAAGAATCCCATGCGTTTCAGGAGAGAGCCCCTGCTTGTCTCCATGGTGATAGACATGTTTAATGCCATACAGTGGGACGTTTTAGGCTAAGCTGGTGGTGGACCCTCCCAAAATGAGTCAGGACTAAAATAGATTTGAAGGCCTCGTTGTACGGTGACCCCAGTTTGAGAAGCACATGTGTTTTTTCAGTTGCAGCTTTTTAATATGGAAATGAGGAATGTTCTGTCCATCAGGATGTTTGCATTGTGTTTGCATATTACAAGGGAGAGTCCAAGCAGCTCTCTCTCTTTCTCTATCTCCCTCCATCATTTCCTCCTCTCTCCCTCTGAACTCCTTTCTCTCCTTCACTACCCCCTCCCTTCCCCTTCTCATACCTCTCACTCTTTCTCTCCATTTACTTACCCTTTGTCTTATTCGCTCTCTGTTCCCCTTCTCATACCCCTTTCACTCTTTCTTTTTCTCCATCTACCCCTTTCTCTCATTCTCCCCCCATCTCCCGTCCCCTTCTTTTACTTCTCTCACTCCTTCTTTCTCTGCATTTACTTCCCTTTCTCTTATTCTTTCCCCTCTCTCTTGCCCTTCTCATACTCCTCTCACTCTTTCTCTATCTCCATCTACCACCCTTTCTCTCATTCTCTTCCTCCTCTATAACCTTCTCTTTCCCTTCCCCCCTTCTCTTTCTCTTTCCCTTCCCAATCACTCCCTTTCTCTCTCTCTCTCTCCCTTCCCTTCTTCTTCTCTCTCTTCCACTCCTCCCTAACTCCCGGTCTCTCTCCCTCCTCCCTCTCTCTCTCTCTCCAATCCCTCCTCTTCTCCCTCCTTCCCTCCTCTGTCACTCGTTTCCCTCTTTTCCCCCTCCCCGTGTCTCCCTCTCTCTATCTCCTCCCTCCGTCCTTGTCTCTCTTTGCCCCCCCTCCCACCCTCTTCCCCTGTCTCTCACTCTCTCCGTCCTCCTTCACTCCCTTTCTCTCTTCCCCTCCTCCCTCCATACTCCCTGTCTCTCTCTGTCTCCCTTTCCTTCTCCCTCTCTCTCTTCCCCTCCTCCCTAACTCCCTGTCTCTCTCCTTCCTCCTTGTCTCTCTCTCCCCTCTCTCCCTTTCTCCCTCCCTCCCCTTCCCTCCCCAGTCACTCATTTCTCTCTTTTCCCCCCTCCTTCTCCCTCCCTGTCTCTCACTCTCTCCGTCCTCCTTCACTCCCTTTCTTTCTTCCCCTCTTCCCCTCCTCCCTAACTCCCTGTTTCTCTCCTTCCTCCTTGTCTCTCTCTCCCCTCTCTCCCTCACTCCCTCTTTATCTGTCTATTTTCACTCCCCCCTCCATCCCCTCTCACTCATTTCCCTCTTTTTCCCCCTCCTTCTCCCTCCCTGTCTCTCACTCTCTCCGTCCTCCTTCACTCCCTTTCTTTCTTCCCCTCCTCCCTCCCAGTCCAGTCTCTCTCCCTCCTACCTCCCTGTCTCTCTGCCTCCTCCCTCCCTGTTTCTCTCCCTCCCTCACTCCCTCTTTATCTGACTATTTTCACTCCCCCTCCATCCCCATTTCACTAATTTCCCTCTTTTACCACTTCCCCATCTCTCTCCCTCCCTCCTCCCTCCATGACTTTCTCTCCTTTCCCCCCTCCCTTCTCTCTCTTCCTCTCCTCCCTCCTCCCTCCATGACTTTCTCTCCTTTCCCCCCTCCCTTCTCTCTCTTCCTCTCCTCCCTCCTCCCTCTTTCCTCTGAGCAGGTGGCTGTTTCATATGCACACTGTAGGTTTCAGTCTCATTGTCTGGTGGAGGTGGGCGTGGATGTAATCATGTAGCATCATTAAGGCAGGAGCTCCGGCATTGTCACCCCACATCTGGTCACTCTCTCCCCAGACCGGGTGCTCTCTCGTGGGCACAGGTGTCAGGCTGATGGGGGGATTTAGCTTCATCTTCACCAGGATCCAAACCGAGCCTCGGAGCTTAACGAATATTTCCACATTTTCCAGTGTATGCAGAATGCCCTTCAGACATCTTGAAATCATTTTATCGAAGCAGCATTAAAGACGCGGAAGTTGATTTCTATAAAAAAAAAACAACAACAACAAAAAAAGTTAGTAGAGTGTTTGTCTACTGATCTGAAGGTGACCAGTTCGAATCCCGCTCTCGACACAAACATCATTGGTTGAGCGGTCACAAGTACCCACAGGTTGGCGGTGCGATTCCAGCTCCTACAAATGAATGCTGTTGTTGTGTCCTTGGGCAAGACACTTAACCACTATTCCTTGCTTACCTTATTCATTCAGACCATCCTAATTATTCACCATGATGAGTTTAGCTTTTTACCACCTAAAAAACATTGCAAAAATCAAAGGTATACTGTCAAAGCCAGACTTAGAGAGACTTATCCATGCATTTGTCTCCAGTAGGTTAGACTACTGTAACGGCCTGCTCACTGGCCTCTCCAAACGAGCCTTAACACAGCTGCAGTACATCCAGAATGCTGCTGCTCGGGTCCTGACTAGAACCAGGAAGTATGAGCACATAAGTCCTGTGCTCAGGTCTCTGCACTGGCTTCCTGTAGCTCAAAGAATAGACTTTAAAGCAGCTCTGCTTGTGTATAAGTCTCTCCATGGCCTAAGTCCAAAGTATATCTCCGACATGTTAGTGCCATATGAACCATCTCGCAATTTGAGGACTTCAGGGATCGGCCTCCTGCTGGTGCCCAGAGTCAGGACTAAACATGGGGAATCAGCATTTAAATTTTATGCAGCTAAAACTTGGAACAGTCTTCCTGAAGATGTGAGACAGGCCTCTACTTTGACAATGTTTAAATCCAGACTCAAAACAGTTCTGTTTAGCTGTGCATATGACTGACAGGTTTTTATTCTGCACTCTTCTCTTTTAATGTTGATTTTATGATGATTATTTGTGATTATTTATGTTTGATTTGTGTGATTTTAATGTCTTTCTTATTCTGTAAAGCACTTTGAATTACCTTGTGTACGAATTGTGCTATACAAATAAACTTGCCTTGCCTTGCCTTGCCTTTATAAGTGCTTTCCTGTGGCCAGAGTGGATTTTCTTTGTCACGGCTAACAAAAGCTAACAAAAACTAGCCTGCTAACAGCGTGACTTCCTGATTCACTGATTCCTAGATAATTAAACACTTTATAATTAGATGCAGACAGCGCACTGGTCTTATTTTAACCCTAAGAGATGATTTTACATTCTTTCAGTTGAGTCCATCTTTAAACCTACATCAAAACCGGTTTACACTTTTTTAAAATGTATATCCATGTTCTTGGAGAGAGAGTTGTGGTTGTTCTTGAGCTGGAATGTTTGAGAATTGTCTGAAAAAAAAAAAAAAAGAACATGGCCGCCTTGAGATGATTCCAGTGTGGTCCTCCCCCTGATAACGGTCTGTTTGTTCCCAGAAGGAGTAAATACAGCAAGGCCAAACAGGACGCTGACGAGGAGAAGCACCTGCACCAGGGTGAGGCGCTCTCTCTATCTCTCTCTGTCTGTTTCTCTCTCTCTTTCTGTCTGTCTATTTCTGTCTCTCTCTCTTTTTCTGTATCTATCTGTCTTTTTCTCTGTCTGTCTGTTTCAGTCTCTCTCTCTCTCTGTCCATCTATCTATTTATTTCTCTCTGGCTGTTTCTCTCTCTCTCTGTTTCTCTCTCTCTCTGTCCATCTATCTATTTCTCTCTTTCGCCCTGTGTCTATATATTTATCTCTCTGTCAATTTATTTCTCTCTCTCTGTCTCTGTCTGTTTCTCTCTCTCTTTCTGTCTGTCTATTTCTGTCTCTCTCTATCTTTCTCTCTATCTATCTGTCTTTTTCTCTGTCTGTCTGTTTCAGTCTCTCTCTCTCTGTTCATCTATATATTTCTCTCTCCCTCCCTCTCTCTCTCTGTCTATATATTTATCTCTCTGTCAAATTATCTCTCTCTTTCTGTCTGTTTCTCTCTCTCCCTGTCCTTCTATCTATTTCTCTCTCTCTGTCTCTCTCTGTCTATATATTTATCTCTCTGTCAATTTATCTCTCTCTGTGTCTCTGTCTGTTTCTCTCTCTCACTCTCTCTCTGTCTCTTGTCTCTCTGTCTATCTATCTTTCTATCTGTCTGTCTATTTCTGTCTCTCTCTCTGTCTCTCTGTTTCTCTCTGTCACTCTGTCTGTCTGTTTTAGAGTTCTATCTCTCTGTCTCTTGTCTCTCTGTCTATCTATCTTTCTATCTGTCTGTCTATTTCTGTCTCTCTCTGTTTTTCTCTCTCTCTCTCTCTGTCTGTCTGTCTATTTCAGTCTCCCTCTCCCTGTCTGTCTATTTATCTCTCTCTCTGTGTATGTATCTATATCTATCTGTCTGTCTATCTGTCTATTTCTCTGTCTCTCTCTCTTTATCAGTCTGTCTTTTTATTTATTCATTTTTTTGAAAAGTGAAAACTGTTGAAATGTTGAAAGTTCTTTGGTAAAAGTAACACAAATATAAACATATGTACCAAACCATAACCGTGTTTATTAGTATTTCACTTTTTTATTTATTTATTTTTTTGTCAACTTTTTAGCCAAAAATTTACCAAAATAAAGACATGCTTTTCTTTTTATTGCACTAAAAAAAAACTAAAAAACAACAACAACCATACATCCTTACTCCTTACTTGAGTGGGCTTGCATCTCCACAAACCTGGCTCTTACATGGCCTTGAAGTGGGCCTTCTCCTGCCTGTTTCCATGGAAATGTTGGTTCCTTGGTTGAGATAGAGAGAGAGAGATGGAGAACAGAGAGAAAGAAGAAGAGTGAGGGGATGGAGAGAGAGGAGAGGAAAAGGGAGGAGACAAAGCGAGATGGTGAGAGAAATAGGAGGAATGAGATGGAGTAGAGAGAGAGAGAGACAGGGAGGTGAGAGAGAGAGAAGGGGAGAAAAAAGGAAAGAGAGAAAGAGGGGAAGTAACAAAAAGAGGAGAGAGAAAAGGAGATAGAGAGGGTAAAAAGAGATAAAGAAAAGAAGAAAAAAGTAGAGAGAAAGAAATAGAGAGAGAGATGGAGAACAAAGAAAAAGGAGAGGGAGGAGAGAGAGAAGAGTGAGGGGATGGAGAGAGAGCACGAGAGAGGAGAGGAAGAGGAAAGAGAGACAAAGCGAGATGGTGAGAGAAAGAGGAGGAATGAGATGGAGTAGAGAGAGAGAAAGGGGAGTGGAGAGAGAAAGAGAAGAGAGATAGAGTGAGAGAAATGGAGAGAAGCAAGGAGAGGGAGGAAAGAGAGGATGATAGATGGAGAAAAGAGGGATGGAGAGAGGGAGGGAGAGAGAAGAAGAGTGGGGAGGTAGGAGAGAGAGAGCAGGAGAGAGGAGAGGAAGAGGGAGGAATGAAATGGAGCTCCTAATATTCCACAGTATGGCTTAAAATGATCTATCTCTGGGGAATGTTATCTACCTAATGGAGAATATTCCCAAGTATGGTTTTAACTTAACATTTCTATGGAGTCAAGCAGGTGACGAGCCACCTCCAGAAAGTTACACACTGTACCTTTAATATTATGGCCTATACGGATATCATCATTTAGTTACCAGTGGTGGAAGAAGTACACAGTAATAATACAGACATTGGAGCAAAAAAAAATCATAAAAAAATAAATAAATAAATAAAAAATAAAAAAAGTATCACATGAAAATATCTACTTAAGTAACGTATTAAAGTATCAATTTAAAAATGTACTTTAAGACAGGGATTATCATTTTCTCACATTTCTCTCTTTTTTAAACTTTTGTCGGTTTCATTGACATTGTGGGTTTTGTCGAGGAGAAAACGTGCAAACATACAGTGAAAATGTAGTGGAATAGAAAGTACAAATACCTGCTCTCAAATAAATTAAAAGTAAAAAAGTATCCACTGTTTACTTCGGTACAGTACTTTACTACTTTTACTTTGTTACTTTGTTTTATCCCACCACTGTTAGCTTCTTAAACAACACAACATAACCTGACAGCGCTGCAGAGCTTGTGGCGAGCTCCGTCTATCAGCGACGATCACAGCGTTTTCCCTTCGACCACAAATTAGTCCCATAAAAGTCAAAGAAACAAAAAGACAAACAGTTTTGAAGTGCCTGTTTTGCTGCACAAACATCTCCATACAGCTCATTATCAGGTCATCACCGCTGCCTTTCCATCCCACAAAATGTCGCCAACGAGCCCCCGGCCCGAAGCGGCGAGAGGAGACAGGAAATCCACAACAGATGGGACGCTCTCTGGATTACATTATCTTCCACAGCATTTATTTTTCGTCCTATCCTTCCTGCTTTGTTTTAAATATATTTTTCTGTTTACAGGAGTGAGAATCTACGTGGACCCGTTCACTTACGAGGACCCGAACCAAGCCGTGAAGGAGTTCGCCAAAGAGATAGACGCCTCCTGCATCAAGATCGAGAAGGTCATTGGCATCGGTGAGGACCATTTAATTGTTCATATTGTTGTTGTAAATATCTGGATAATAATTGTCTGACATAATTACAGTGTTATATTAAGAAGATAAGATGAACAATATCAGCATATATCAGTATAATTCACTAGATTTGTCTTTAAAGGTGGACTGCCCAACTTTTCTGATGGTGTTTCATTTATTTCAATCATAGACTGTATATGTGACTCCAATTCACTTTCTATTGAAAAGCTATGGCCCCTCTCTCTGCAATTGCTGCACTGAGCCTCGTCATTTTGGTCTTAAAATGTTCATATTAACCTGCTCTACATGATCTTGGTGTTTTTATTCCGCTCGTTTGTCCATAAATCAAGATATGAACATTAATATCAGACCAGTGAGGCGCCTTCTTACCCCAAGGTTGTTCCTGCTAGCGTTAGCAACAGGTTTGATTGACAGCGGATTGACCTTCAACAGCCTTGCTCCTGATTGGCTCTTGGGTTGCTATGTCTAAAAATAAATACATAAATAAATAAATAACTCTACTAAATATTTTTTCAACAAAGCAAATGCTGGCTACTTTGAGGATTTGAATAAAAATTATGTAAAAATGAGTTTAAAAACAACAACAACAACAAAAAACATGACATTAGATGGTGTTTCCAAACTATTGAGTGGTAGTGGATGTTTATCATCATGTCTTATATCTTAAAAAAAAAAAGTAGAGCACCTGACGACAGAAAAAAACCAGACAGAATAGAAACAGAAATAGAAAAAAGACTATTTTTACCCATCTCTCCCTCTCTTTCTCTCTTCACCTCCTCTTTCCCTCCCTCTCTTCCTCCCTTTTTTCCCCCTCCTCTCTCTTTATCTGTCCATTTTCCCTCCCCCTCTCCCCTCCCTCCCTGTCTCCTTCTTTCTCCCACTCTCTTTCCCCCTTCTCATTTCTCCCTCTCTGTCCCTGCTCCTACTGACTCTCTTTCTCCCTCCTCCCTGTCTATCTCCCTTATCTCTCTCTGTCCATCCTCCCCTGTTTCTCTCTCTCCCCCCTTCCCTCCCCCTTCTCTCTCTCTGTCTCTCTCTCTCTCTTTTCCCTTTCCAATCTGTCTCTCCTTCTTCCCTCCCTGTCTCTCTCTCTTTCTCTCTCCCTCTCTCTCCTTCCCTCCTCTGTCTCTTTTTCTCTCTCCTCTCTCCCTCCCTCCCCTGTCTCTCTCTCACCCTCTTTCCCCCTTCCCATCTCTCCCTCTCTCTCCTTCCCTCCTCTGTCTCTCTTTCTCCCTCCTCTCTCCCTCCCTCCCCTGTCTCTCTCTCACCCTCTTTCCCCCTTCCCATCTCTCCCTCTCTCTCCTTCTTCCCTTTCTGCCTCCCTCCTCTGTCTCTCTCCCTCCTTCTTCCCTCCCCTCTTTCTCTCCCTTTCTCTCTGTCTCTCTCTCCCTCCCCCATTATTGTCACATGTTTAATAATTTAACAATAATGACCAACCATATTTATTTACACATTTCACACTTCTCTCTCTTTATCTATCCATTTTCCCTTTCACTCATTACCCCCTCTCTCTTCCCCTCTCCCCTCCCTCCCTGTCTCCCTCTTTCTCCCACTCTCTTTCCCCCTTCTCATTTCTCCCTCTCTGTCCTACTGCTCCTACTGACTCTCTTTCTCCCTCCTCCCTGTCTATCTCCCTTGTCTCTCTCTGTCCATCCTCCCCTGTCTCTCTCTCCCTCCTTCCCTCCCCCTTCTCTCTCTCTGTCTCTCTCTTTTCCCTTTCCAATCTCTCTCTCCTTCTTCCCTCCCTCCCTGTCTCTCTCTCTCCATTTCTCTCTCTTTCCCCCTTCCCATCTCTCCCTCTCTCTCCCTCCCTTCCCTGTCTCTCTCTCTCCCTCTATCCCCCTTCCCATCTCTCCCTCTCTCCTTCTTCCCTTTCTGCCTCCCTCCTCTGTCTCTCTCCCTCCTTCTTCCCTCCCCTCTCTCTCTGTCTCTCTCTCCCTCCCCCATTATTGTCAGCTGTTTAATAATTTAACAATAATGACCCACCATATTTATTTACACCTTTATTTAAAATCCATCTTGGGAGAAACTGAAAACGTAGCTGAAGTCAGTGGGATTCTTCTTCTTCTGCCCGTTTGAACTGTCCAGTCTTTTCCTCGACATAGGTCAGTGAGTGTGGCTAAATATGTGACCGTCTGTGGTCCCTGAGCCTGTGACAGAATAATACAGAAAAAGATCAATAGCCATTTCCCCTCGTTCACCGCTCCAGTGGGCAGTGGGCAACGAGAGGCCGGGTCAGAGACTATAGCTGATCGATGCTCAAAAGAACTGCCCTCTCCCCCGACCCACCAGACAAAACGCTTTCCCTGATTTCATTAGGAACAGAGACGGCGGTTTGTGGTTTAAGGTAAAATGTATAGAGCCGCCATCGGAAGAACCGTCTAAGAGTCAAATGGGACGATTCTAAACCAGGTTGAAAGAGCCGTAATGTCTTTAAAGAAGGAATGAACCAGGGCTGAACCAGGTCCAACGGAGTGGGTTGAAACAGGACTAAACTAGGACCAAACCAGGACTAAGTCAAGGCTAATGTATGCATTCAGGATGACGTTCAAACAAATCGGACCTTGGTGCTACAGCAGGACTAAACCAGGACTAAAATAGGACCAAATTAGGACTATATTAAACCAAATTAGGACTATATTAAACCAGATCTTGGTAAGGACTACGCTAGGACTAAACTAGAACCAAACCAGGACTAAGTCAAGACTAACACATGCATTCAGGATAACAACCAAATCGGATTTTGGTGCTACAGTAGGACTAAACCAGGACTCAACGAGCCACAAACTAGGACTAAAACAGGACCAAATAAGGACTAAATTAAACCAGACCTTGGTACTACAGTAGGATTACTCTAGGACTAAACTAGAACCAAACCAGGACTAAGTCAAGACATGCATTCAGGATAACATTCAACCAAATCAGATCTTGGTGCTACAGCAGGACTAAACCAGGACTCAACAAGCCACAAACCAGGACTAAAAGAGGACCAAATAAGGACTTTATTGAACCAGATCTTGGGGACTACACCGGGAGTAAACTAGACCCCAGTTTGAGGCTTTTTAGTCCTGGTTTAGTCCTGTCCTAGTCTTTTATGGTTATGTTTTGGTCTAGTCCACGTTTAGTTCTGGTGTAGCGACAGTCTCTTCCCAGTTTTGATTTTTTGTGTGCTAAAACTGGACTAATGTGGACTTGAGTTAACTCGTGCCTAAACCAGGACTAAACCAGGACTAAACCAGGACTAAACCAGGACTAAACCAGGACTACAGTACCATGAACCTAGGACCACATCAGGACTAAAACTGAACCAAATCCAAACCAGGAGTAAAGGAGTTAAAGGACTAAACCAGGGAAAATAAACCAGGTCTTTAAAGGTGCACTTTGGAACCTTTCTTGTCTCCACAGTTGCTATTCTTTTGCCTGAAATATTCCACAGCACGGGATTAAACATCAGTTTTCCCATTATTCATCTACATATGTTTTAAGTTTGGATATTTCTTTCAAAAATAGTAAATATCCCGTTGAATCACATAGACCCCTGACCGCCAAACTGAAACTGAAACTTGTGACATCATCAAATTGTTGAACGTGTCGGCGAACCGCAATCCCACCCGAGGCTTTATGTTGTTGTTTTTTTTCTCATTTTGCAGGTGAATTTGGCGAGGTGTGCAGCGGTCGACTGAAGATGCCGGGGAAAAGGGAGATCTGCGTGGCCATTAAAACTCTGAAAGCAGGATACACCGACAAACAGAGGCGGGACTTCCTGTCTGAGGCCAGCATCATGGGCCAGTTTGACCACCCCAACATCATCCACCTGGAGGGCGTGGTCACCAAATGTAAGGCACCTACACACAAGCAGAATACACTATAGGGAGCTTGACGAAGTTGCTTTTCTAACCCTCAATTTGCAAGTATAAGAGTCGAAAAATAGTACTTCACGACTGGTATATTTGTTAGTAAGTGTACGTATAAATCAGGTTGAGATATTTTTGTTACGGTATTTTTTGATCTACGTTATAATGTTGTTTTTATTTCATTCACACAAACCCTGCTTATTTAGGCTGAGTTCCTCTCTCAAACAGAAAACACTTCCACCTTGTGATGTCATGCGGTGATACAGGAAGTGCTCAACTTTGTTTTTAACCCTTTAAGGACTGAGTACATTTTAGACCATTACAGCTCGCCTATACTTTTTTTTTCTTTTTTTAGCCATAAAAATCATGTTAAATGAGGTATCAGCATGTACTTTCCCCATTTTTCACACAACTACCTATATTTTACAAATCCATCCTTATTTTTACATTGGTGCATCAAAAAAGTGTGTAATACCAGTTTAAGTAGAAGAAAAATATAAAAACAAATGTACTTTTGAGTAACTTTTGTGCAAGCAAATAATGAAAAAAACTATCTGGCCAGCTCAGAAACACTTTAAATTACATATATGAACAATAATCAATATTTATACAAGAGATTATGCAGATTGTACTTAAGGTTAGGTTTTTACAGCCCTTCCTATAAAAAAATGTCAGGCATTTATGCAGCTAAGACATTGATTTTGCCAGGTCATATTTTTTGGTATGTTTACTAAAGAATATCTGAAGTTCTGCAGCTTATGAGTTTGTAATCTTTGGTCAAGTATGTAACATATTTAAAGAACCCCATGCCTCTGCTTTGAGACGCCGTTTGAATTTACATGAAGCACAATTGGTTGCGGAGTTACGGTAATGGAAAGACCGAAACTGCGAATCTATCGGCGGCGATAGCATCCGACGCTATAGAGTTAAACTAAACACAGCCTCACTAGAATTATTTGGATGATTTCAGCTTTGGAATGACCAAACTCTACTGAACAAAAGGTAAAAGGTAGATGGTAACATGAAAACTACCACTTCATGACATCACAAGGTGGAACGGAGCATTTTGAGCTTTGAATATTTAAACAGACGAATAATAAAGGGTTGAATGAAACAAAACTCAACTCTGGGTATGTTTGAGGAGGTGACAACATTATAACAGAGCTTAAAGAGTCAGTTTTGCGTAATATAAGAGCTTTAATGAAGTACAGTTTAACTCATTATTACTAGATTTCTGGAATTAGATTTTTGGTTTTGTATTAATTATTTTATATTAATGTGGTCAGTGTTTCCATGACAGTAAAACAATAGATTGATAGATAGAGATGGACGGCATATAAGATCGATTACACTCCTTAATATTAACATCTGTGGTAAATACATTCCGACATTGGCAAAGTTTTACGCCCAAGTTAAAGTGAAAATACGCGGTCGACGCTCGTACACCCTCCCTCAATGACACAAAGACTTATACACTCTATAAATCACGAGCTTTCATTTAGGAGACTTTGTCCAAGGGTGAACGTACAGCTACCACACGCAACGCCCTCGCTCCCCCCTGACCACTCTGTCCCCGGGTATCTGTTCCCACACCCCTGCGCTATTGGCCTATCCCCAGGTGGGACGTCCAGATGGAGCTGTCCGGTGCAGAGGGGTGGAGGTGGACGTGGGAAGGGGGGGCGTGGGGGTGTAGGCTGGTTGGGAGAGGACGAGGGGGGGGGCTTCTAATGGACGAACAAGCCTTAAGCCCACTGAGAGAGTCATTCATCAAAGTGTCATGTGTAAATGTGTTTGGGGTTAGCGTGATACCTTATCCCTCTCTATACCCCCCTATCCCGCTCTATCCATGTGTCTACTGCTGCGTACGCTCAAGTTTAGTGCCCAAATCTGGTCCTCTGTCTCCTCTATAGACCGTATGTATAAATGGACATAGCTAACCTGCTAGCCGTCACGTTCCAAATAGGAAGTGATCGTGGGTGCGCTTCTGGATCCATTGACTCCTGGCTCCGATTCACTTTTGAAAAAACGCCCCCTCGGTCTGTAACTGCTGCTGTCAGGCTCGTCGTTTTGGTCATAAAATGTTCGTATTGACCCTCTCTAAAAGATTCTGGCGTTTTTATTTCACGATTTTGTCTGTAAATCAAGACATGAACATTAAAAACAGACAAATCAGTCGCTTCAGTTGTTTCCGAGAGGTTGATCCTGCTCGCGTTAGCAACAGGTTTGATTGACAGTGTTACTAAGTGCCTGTTTCCTGCTAAACCAGTGGTGTCTACCTTCAACAACCTCACTCCCGATTGGCTCTTTGGTTGCTATGATACTCCTAGTTGAGATTCCAAATATGGAACTTGGTCACAAATTCGCCGCTATAACTGCTAGCCTCGATAAGCTTCATTTTTCCCTCTCTCTACAAATCAATCAAAAACATACCCGGAGTTGTGTTTTGTTTCATTCACACAAGTTTAACGCACACATTCTGCATATTTAGGCTGCGTTCTTTTCTCAAACAGAAAACACTTTGGTTGGTTGATGTCATGTGGCAATACAGGAAGTGCGACGGCTTCATGACATCACAAGGTGGAACAGAGCGTTTACAGCTTTGAGTAATCCAGCATTATTAATCTGGCTACGTCTCCAAACATGTGTGATCGAAACAAAACACAACTCCGGGTTTGCTTGACTTAAATCTCACAAGAGTCAATTTTGTGTAATATAGGCTTTTAAAGTTCATTTTATCTTTGTTCAACTTCTTAAATTCAGTTGCATTTTTAGCACACCTTAACATCTGTATCCTGCTGATTACGCGTCTTTGTTAAGTGCTTTAGACGGATGGGGTGTCTTAATGTGTCATGATGCAACTGTCTGGCCCTATCTCGCAATTTAGATATCACTGTCCCCCTCCCGCAGCCTCAGTACAACCACACAGAGCAGACGGAGAAGAGGCCAGTGATACAAGTGTTATCTGAGCTCACAGCCCGGCTCCAAAATGACCTCTGGACCACATACAGAGCGACAGGGGCAGACAGGAGCAGAGAGGAGCAGAGGGGAGCACACAGGAGCACACAGGGGCAGAGAGGAGGAGACAGGAGCACACAAGAGCAGACAGGAGCAGACAGGAGCACACAGGAGCAGACAGGAGCAGACAGGAGCAGACAGGAGCAGACAGGAGCACACAGGAGCAGACAGGGGCAGACAGGAGCAGAGAGGGGCAGACAGGAGCACACAGGAGCAGAGAGGGGCAGACAGGAGCACACAGGAGGAGACAGGAGCAGAGGGGAGCACACAGGGGCAGACAGGAGCACACAGGAGGAGACAGGAGCACACAGGGGCAGACAGGAGCACACAAGAGGAGACAGGAGCACACAGGGGGAGACAGGAGGAGACTGGCACAGACTGGAGCCGACAGCAACAGGTGGGAGCAAACAGGAGCAGATGGAAAGGAGCAGACAGGAGCAAGGGAGGGGGAGAGACGAGGAGAGAGGAGGAGAGAGGGGGAGAGAGGGGGAAGGGAAGAGGAAGGAGGGAGAAAGGATGAGAGAAGGAGAGAGGAGGCAGAGAGAAATCGTGGCTGGACAGGCTGGTGAGTGACAGGACAAACACATATTGCTTTATTCTGGAGATTTCATAGATTTTAGGTTTAAATGAGCAGGATGTGGTTTTTGTCATTCCTATTATCAAGTCTTATGAGGAGAGGCCTCTTAGAATAAAGTGAAAAGTGCTTTATAGCTAAATGTCTGTTCATACAGTTGTGTCCTGGTGTTAAATGAGCAGGAGCCTGAGACCTGCCTGTGCTGCAGCAGTGCAGCCCTCCACACTCCACTGTGTCACAGTCATCTATTAAAAACAACAGAGCTGCTCTGTCCAGGACAATCAAGTTAAAAAGCATTCTCAATGTGGCCTCAGTTTGCTCATGTCCAACTGGGACAGTTTGGCCTTGTTAATGATGGAGGAGGAGTAAAGTACATATATGCGCAGACAGCTCTCTCACAGAGCGCGGCTCTGGTCCTCTTCTTAAAGTGAATGTAAGTGTGGGTTTAGCTGTTCTGAGTGAAACGTGCTTCATTAAAACTCAAAAACAGCATGTTTAAGAGCATTTTACAAAGAGGAAGACTTAGCTAATTTCAGACGGATCTGTTTTTAAAGAGCAGGTCTTTGTTAGTAGAAGTGAGGGCCCCACACTGCCCCCTGGTGTGAGCCCTCCCCGCGTGTTGTTGGCAGCTGATAATCGGCCCACTATGGGGCCCGCGCCCACAGTTCACTGCCAAAGGCATTACTTATATTCAGTAAACAGGCGTTAGCATAGCATTAGCATGCAAATAGAGGGGGAGGAAGGGGGCGGGGCTGCAGGGGCGAGGATTTAGGGTCGCAGGTCAGACACTCCTCTGTGTGGACTGGGGAGCTGTCAATCAAACACTGCCCAGGGCAGTGGCACTCCACAAAGAGAACAAAGATGGCTGACAGAGACGGCCCCAAATCCAACGGCACTTCCTCTTTTAGGGCCCCAGAATGAACCTGGTGCCAGTCACTCGGGCGCAGGCAGACTGACAGCCTCCTGGCATGGGCATGGGACCTCCTCCAAATACTAGTTTATTTATTATCCGTTTTACTCTACACAAAATTACTCAGAACCCATAAAACAAATGTACGTTACCTCAGCACTTTTGGCTGGCCAGAAACAGCCATTTCACTTCTCACCATCTGAGTGCACATGTCATATTTGAATGTGAGATGTGTTGTATTTGATATATGTATCATAGATTTACGGGTTTCTCATCCATCTACACCAAACTTATTTTTATTAAACATCAGCCTGTCCAGGGACGACAGGTGGAAATTAGTATTTATGCTATAACCTGGCACCAGACATCTTTCCTGTTTTTAAGGTCAATGTAATGTCGTGCACTGTCCCTGTTTCAAATAAAAGCAGACCATACCATACATGCCCGGTACCGTCCGCCATGGCCAGTACCATCAGCTCCCACGTGTTTGGGGAAGAAAAGAAACAAACTCGCACACATTTTTTTCTATAATCTGAGACAAACACAGGACCCACCAGGAACAGTCCACCCACACAACCTGCAGCTTGTCCCAGCGCTGATAAAGACACCAGAGACAGAGATGGAGAGAGAGACAGAGAGAGAGAGATGGAGGGAGGGGATAGGTGTCAGGGGAGAGAGAGAGGGAGCAATGGAGAGGAACAAGCAGAAGAGTGACAGATGTGCGGAGAGCTGCCAGAGGAGACGGAGGGCAAAAGGACTAAGTGACATTCAGAGAGAGAGTGAGGGTGGGAGGTGTAGAGAGAAAGGAACTCTGGGAAGATATTTTGGACAACATGGAGAAGAGCTCATATTTCCAGTGCATAGTTTGGTTGTGATGCTAATTTAGCCATTTAGAAAGTTTAATGTCAAAAAATAAAAATAAAACCATTAAAAGGAAAAACACAAGAAAATGCTGCTGTACATCAATAATCATCTCTTTTTTCTCTCTCTCCCTCTTTTTCTCTCCCCCATCCATCTCCATCCCTGTGCCCCCCATATCTCTCTCTCCACCTCTATCTCCTTTTCTCCCTTACTCTACCCACTTTCACCCTCTCATACACCCTCTCACTTTCTCTCTCCCTACTTCTCTCTTCTCGTTCTCCCTCTCTTTTCTTCCCGTACCACTTTTGCTCACTTTTCCTTCCCTCCTTCTGTCTTTCACTTTTTCCCTCTCCCTCTTGCGCTCCTTCTTTCTCTCCTCTACTCCCTCTCTCCCTCTCCTGTTTCTCCCCCCACCCCTCCTTTCTCTCCCTCTCTCTCCTTTCTTTCCTCTTCCCTCTTCCCCATCTATCCCTGTGCCACCTCTTTATCTGTCTCTCCTTTCCTTTTCTGCCTTCCTCCATCTCTCCCCTCCACTTTCTCTCTCTCTCCTGCTTTCTTTTCCTTCTCTCCCTCTTTTCTCTCCCATCCATCCTCATCCCCGTGCCGCCCTGTCTCCCTGCGTGCCCTTCCTCCTCCTTTCTCTCCTCTACTCCCCCTCTCCCTCCCCTCCTCTACCCTCTGTTACTTCCTCTCTCCCCCTCACGTTCTTTTCCACATTCTCCCACCCTCTCTCACTTTCTCTCTGTCTATCTCCTTCTCTCCTCTTCCCTCTCTCTTGTTTCTCCCCTCCGCACCCCCTGTCTCTCTCTCCTTCCCTCCATCTCTCCCTCGTTCCCTCTTTCCAGGTAAACCGGTCATGATAATCACAGAGTACATGGAGAATGGCTCTTTGGATGCGTTCCTGAGGGTGAGTCATGTTTTCTCTCTCGTCTGTGTTAAATGTACGTCAACCGATCTTATCTTCTCTCTCTGTGATGTAAACCGCTCGGATTACAAACTTTTATTTACAAAACACTGGACCTAAACTTTACGTACGTACACTTTTCAACAAGAAATCTCTTAAAGTTATCGGTTCGAGGCATTTTCCTGATTTAGCGAGTTTAAAATGACCGCGACCGCACTGTTAGCGTCTCTGTTAGCGTCTCTGTTAGCGTCACTGTTAGCGTCACTGTTAGCGTCACTGTTAGCGTCACTGTTAGCGTCACTGTTAGCGTCACTGTTAGCGTCACTGTTAGCGTCACTGTTTCCTGTCCGATCGTATCTCTATGTACCACAAACTCAAGTATTCTACATATAAAAATAATTGTGTAGTATTAGTTTATTTTCATTAATTTGAATTTTAGCACCTTTCTTTTACGTTTTCTGATTTTAATAAAAGTGACACACAGTGAGCTAGCTAGCGCGTTGCTGTGCGTAAAGCCTATTGCGTTGTGTTTTTGGTTAAGTTGAAGTGCATCCTATACCAATACTATGCGACAAATTATAATATAGTGAGGTGTAGGTGGAGTGTCTTGCGCAACGGCACAATGACAGCATGGGATAATAATAATCAGAGCAGGATTGAACCATCAGCTTTTCATTTAGTTGGCAAAATACTGCACTGTACTTGTTTAGCTGTACAGATGCTAATTGATAAAGATAAAGGCTAACGTGATAGAAATGTTTTAGAAATCAGATGTGCTATGTGACTTTTCCGATGGAGGGTTGGTTCGCTGACGTTGTGTCCTTGGGCAAGACACTTTTGGGTGACTTGAAGTCGGAAGCTGGCTATATAAACATGCAACCATTTACCATTTAGATATATGTTTTTACGTTTATTTATAGCCACAATCCATATACGCTTAGGAAACTATCTACGTATTAGCATGCTAGCAAGTTTAGCACGTAATAAAAATGCAACATGGGCAATTTGAACGCCATACTGTGTAACATTCCAGGCAAAACATAACATCTCCGTAGCGACAAGCCAACTGCAGATCCTCCACCAGAACATTGACATAGCACACTGTTAAATATCTACGGTTTTATCACCTTTTTGATAACTTTTTGTTTATATTTTCCAT
Source organism: Periophthalmus magnuspinnatus (assembly GCF_009829125.3). Classification (NCBI taxonomy): domain Eukaryota; kingdom Metazoa; phylum Chordata; class Actinopteri; order Gobiiformes; family Gobiidae; genus Periophthalmus; species Periophthalmus magnuspinnatus. Next base: position 28,069,700 of record NC_047138.1, on the reverse strand, counting down.
CCCCGTTGCAGAAAAACGACGGCCGCTTCACTGTGATCCAGCTGGTTGGGATCTTGCGCGGGATCGCCTCCGGGATGAAGTACCTGTCGGACATGAGCTACGTGCACCGCGACGTAGCAGCCAGAAACATCCTGGTCAACAGTAACCTGGTGTGTAAAGTGTCCGACTTCGGAATGTCCAGAGTGCTCGAGGACGATCCGGAGGCGGCGTACACAACACGGGTGAGCTTCAGAAACCAGAAATCTGCGCGTGTGTGTATGCTAACGGTACTGGGTAAATCTGTAACTGCGATTAGCGACGCAACAATTATTCAGATATTTACAAATAATAATGAGCTTATCTTTCAAAAAATTTAATCTTTTAAGAATTTTGGGACCAATAATTTTGCTGAACATGTGTCAAGTGGCAGTGGCGCAGTGTGTTAAGCGTAACCCACCAATGAGCGTGTTGTCAGTTCAAATGTCATCTGATTCTGTACTAATTTAGGCGACATCGCTCAGAGTAAAATGTTTTTTGAGATAGTTTTTTTTTACCCAAAACAGAACTGGAATGACTGATTGATAACTTTAATGCCATACTGTGGAATATGCCAGGTAAAGCAATAACAAAATACTGAAAGATTTAAAAATATAACTGGTCTTATATATAATAAAGAGTATTTAACTCAAACACGCACTTTCAGTACTCTTCTCAACACTGTATTTCAGGCAACAGTCCGCCGTTGTCATAGTAATAACGCAATTCAAATCAAAATTTTATATCTTTTGAATTGTGACATGATCTCACAAAACCAGAAAAGAATCATTTGCCGTCCCTGGTTGTGTCCTCTCACGAACCGACTTGTCCCTAATGTTTCAGGGAGGAAAGATCCCGATTCGCTGGACCGCCCCCGAGGCCATCGCGTACCGGAAATTCACCTCTGCGAGCGACGTCTGGAGCTACGGCATCGTCATGTGGGAGGTGATGTCATACGGAGAGAGGCCGTACTGGGACATGAGCAACCAGGATGTAAGTTGGGGTTTATATTATCATTTGATTTGCTTATTTTTTAGGACGTCAAACTGAAGCACGAGCGAGTCGAAATCTGAGTTTGAACAAACGTAATTCGATCGCGAAAGGCTGCAGTTTATCAAGTACCAGAATTTCCTCCACAAACAACAAAATATCCATATTCTTGTGTTTTCTTCTAAGATAAACATTGTAAAAAGGTAGTTTATTTACCTGACGTGCGGACGGACTTCTGGTGTCAGCTGAATCCTGTGAAGTGTCTCTTATCAGCTGTTGTTCCCGGGCGTGGTCAGTTTGACAAATCGGGCAAATGTATCAAACTGACCACGCCCACCATCGCACGGTGGTCTCTGGAGAAGGTGGGGCTAACTTCTCCATGTGTGAGGCAAGGTAAATGCCCCCTTGTCTCTGTTGATGGTCAGTGTGTGGCCCGCTTCGTGATTTCTTTATTTATTTAGGCAGAGGAACTAAATGAGAGCACTCAAACTCTCTTTTTTCAAATACAATACACACACACACACAAATATAGACTGTGTATATAAATGAACATAGCTAATACTGCTTTTCAAATGGGAAGTGAGCATGGTTGCGCTTCCGGCTCCATCGATTCTAGGTAATTAATTTTACATTGAAAAACTGCCGCCCGTCTGTCTGGCTCGTCATTTTGGTCTCTATTGGTTCTCTATTTCTCAACTTTATCCTTCAATAAAGCTATCAACATTAATAACAGACAAATCAGGCGCCTTCTTTCCCCGAGGTCACTCTTTCTAGCGTTAGCAACACGTTTGATTGACAGCGTTGCTTCGGATTGGCTCTTCGGTTGCTATGATACTCGCGCTCGGAATTTCTCAGCTTCTCTAATCATAATGTACAAACAAATTCATAAATACGATACTTGTTACTTGATACTTAGCTTGTCGATTCATATTTCAGTACTTCCAGATACATTTTACATATGAATTTAAAGCAGAATCGTGTTATTAAAGCACTAATACCATGTACTTTTGCAGGTAATAAAGGCCATAGATGAGGGGTACAGGTTGCCCCCTCCCATGGACTGCCCTGTGGCTCTGCACCAGCTCATGTTGGACTGCTGGCAGAGGGAGAGAGCCGATCGGCCAAAGTTTGGGCAGATCGTGAACATGCTGGACAAACTGATCCGAAACCCCAGCACCCTGAAGAGGACCGGGGGAACGGACAGCACCATACGGTAAATATGAACGAGGCTAACGGCTTAGAATAATGCGGTTAAACTTGGGGAGGTTTTACTGCAACGTATTTACTTATAATAGCAAAAGTACAGTCCTAAGCCAACTGTTAACATCCTATATTAAGCAAAACTGATTCATTTGAGCTATAACCTCCTGAGACCCGAGCTCTTGCAGGATTTTATTTGCAAAAACTATTAAGAGCTTGAACACAGACATTGTAAAAAACAAAATGAGAAACAATTGTGCCTCTAGGATCAATGTGTCTCATTTGTGCTGCTGACAGGTCCAGGAAGACGTATGCCTTTAAATAAAAATAAAAATAAAATAAAAATAAATCAATCAATAAAAATTAAAATACAATAGAAAATAATAAAACAAATAAAAATACAAAAATATAAAATCAAATAAAACATAAATACAAAAATAAAATAAAAATAAATAAAAATAAATAAAAATACAATTAAAAAAATCAAATCAAAAAATAATTTAAAAAAGTATAAAAAAATCAAATCAAATAAAAATAGATAAAAAATAAAAAATAAATAAATAAATAAATATTCTAAACTCCTAGAAATATTCAAAATTGAACATGTTCTTGTTGCTGTTCTTCTAAAAATTTGCACTGTGGCCTAAACAACCCAAAAGGTGTTGTCCACAGATGAGGACACCAGGTCTCAGGAGGTTAAGCCATGTTACCACTGCCAAGTTCAGATCTGTGGAGAGGCAATCTTATTTGCTCATAGCTTTTTTTAAAACTAGACTTTGCAATGAAAACACACGCAATTGAATAAATGCAAGATGGAGGTTTAACGTGCCAGGCAAAGCAATCACATCTCCATGGAGACAAGCAGGTAGTGAACTCCTCACCAGAAAAGTTACATAGTGCACCTTTAAATGAGTAATAAAAGCATGCAAAATTGACTCTTGTGAGCTTTAAACCATGCTGTAATGCTGTTACCTCGTCACAAACATACCTGGAGTTTCGTTTTGTTTCTTTTACACGTTTAAGTAAACCTTTATTATTAGTCTGTTACATCTCCAAAGCTCAAAATGCTCTGTTCCACCTTGTGATGTCATGAAGTGGTAGTTTTCAAGTTAACAGCTACTTTTTACCGTCTGTTCAGTAGAAAAGTTGGCAATTCCAGGGCTGAAATCATCTAAATGATTCTAGTAAAAATGTATGGAGTTTAAAAAGACAGTGGAGCACTTCCTGTATTACCGCGTGACATCACAAAGTGGAACAGAGTGTTTTCTGTTTCAGAGAACAGCTCAGCCTAAATATGCCGGATTTTTGTGTTAAACATGTGTGAATGAAACAAAACACAACCCTAGGTCTGTTTGTGACGAGGAAACAACATTATAACATAGATCGGAAAATGGCGTAATATGGACCCCTTAAGTTCATATTTGATTGCCTTCTCGTAGTCGTCCTGGACTAATATCACTTTTGGATTAACAATAACCTTGAACACTGTTTATTTCAGTCTATTCAGGTAGCTCTATAACTGCTTTGAACAACCCAGTATTTACAGCTGCTCTTAACCCCTTTAACAGTCACAAATGGGCTCAAATAGACCCCATAATGAATCCCACTAGAGCTGAAGTACGGCGCTCCCTCTCAGCGGCGAAACGGGGGACGAGAATTACGAGCCGACGCTGTGTTAAAACCAAACATACCCCGTGCTTGGATACCATTACTGTGAAAGAGAGGGCGCGCTTGGTGTTTACAAAGTGGACAGGAGCCGTGGAGGGTCTGTTTGATTTTAACAAGTGTGTGTGTGTACAAGGACCCAATGGTAGACACCGGGGGTAATTAGCAGGAGTGGTGCATTTACAAGCGTAGGAAATTGGATTTTTGGAGGAAAGAGTGTTTTATGGTGTTGTCCAGTGGTTCAAAAAGTTCAAAATTTGGACTAATTGTGGTAGGCTGGCTTCAGGTTGCGTTAATCTGGTTTATTTCTGACTTAGACTTGGTTTTAGTTATGATTTTGACTTGGTTTAGACCCACTTTAAAGCTGTTCTGTGTAACTTTTCTGGTGAAGAGTACGCCACCTGCTTATCAGATATTAATGCTTTGCCTGGAATGTTCCACAGTATGGCATTAAACTGATCTAATTTGGAATTCATCAATTCATCTACAGGATTTTTATGGCTCAAATTGACATGCTTTCTTACTGTGAGAGAGCTGCCTGTGCACAGATCTGACCTGTAACTTGGCCTGGTAGTGTTACCTGCTTGACTCTATGGAACTAGATGTGTTTAATATCGTACTGAAGAACATTCCAGGCAAAGTAATAATATCTACTAGATATACTAGATACTAATATCCTCTCGTAAAGTAACATAGTACAAGTTTAAATCCTGGTTTAATCCTGATCCTGGTTTAGAAAAACAGATGGAGAGACTAATACTATTACTAATACTAATTATACTGGTACTACTACTACTACTACTGCTACTACTACTGCTACTACTATTGCTATTACTGCTACTAATACTAATTATATTGCTACAACTACTACTACTGCTATGACTATTACTACTGCTACTACTATTGCTGCTAATATTACTAATAGTAATTATATTGCTACTACTACTACCACTACTTCTACTGCTGCTGCTATTATTACTATGGCTACTACTATTGCTACTACTACTAATACTATTGCTGCTACTAATACTACTAATACTGATTATATTGCTACTATATTGCTACTATTACTACTACCGCTACTGTTACTACTGTTACTACTACTACTGCTACTGCTACTATTAAATTAACACTAATCAAATATCATCATTAATAACAAAATCACTAAATCACTAAACCTTTGGTCAGTCCTATGCCTGGATAAATAATTAATAAACAAATAGATAAATAAATAAATACATTTCAAGGATGTGATGTAAAACTCTTTGCTAAATGGAAACCTGTCTTTTTTACTGTATAAACACTGAAAACATAATGAAAATAAATATGTATCATTAGCCTCAAATCGTTCAAACACATTGTACATTTAAAGGCCGAGTGTGTACATGTGGCATCCTAATGTGACCCCACAAACTAAACTTTAAGATGTGATGAAGTGAGAGAGCCAGCGGAGCAGGGCGAGACACAACCTGGAGAGCACTTCCCCTTTAATGTTTCATGGCTGACTGCTCTGTGTGTGGGAAATAAGAGGTGAGAAAAGGAACGATGTAATCCTGTCAGCGCCAGGGCCAAACTACAGAGCACGATTACGATATAAAGAAGGACTCCAGAGCTGTAAAGACCAACCGAGTGTGTGCAGGTTATACTGTCTGTGGAGTGACCATTAAATAACTGTGTGTGACTCAGGGGGAACCTTATTTTGGACTGAGGACCCAGTGGGACATATTAGGACGCAACACAATAGGTTTATGCATTGGTTTAGTCCTGGTTTAGTCCTGGTTTAGTCCTGGTTTAGTCCTGGTGTAGTTCTGGCTTACTCCTGGTTTAGTCCTGGTTTAGTCCTGGAGTAATCCTGGTTTAGTCCTGGTGTAGTCCTGGTTTAGTCCTGGTTTAGTCCTGGTGTAGTTCTGGTTTAGTCCTGGTTTAGTCCTGGTGTAGTTCTGGTTTAGCCCTGGTGTAGTCCTGGTTTAGTTCTGCTGTAGTCCTGGTGTAGTCCTTGTGTACTCCTGGTTTAGTCCTGGTGTAGTCGTGGTGTAGTTCTGGTGTAGTATCGGTTTAGTCCTGGTTTAGTCCTGGTGTAGTCCTGGTTTAGTCCTGGTTTAGTCCTGGTTTAGTCCTGGTGTAGTCCTGGTGTAGTCGTGGTTTAGTCCTGGCGTAGTCCTGGTGTAGTCCTGGTTTAGTCCTGGTGTAGTCCTGGTTTAGTCCTGGTGTAGTCCTGTTTTAGTCTTGGCGTAGTCCTGGTGTAATCCTGGTTTAGTCCTGGTGTAGTCCTGGTTTAGTCCTGGTGTAGTCCTGGTTTAGTCCTGGTGTAGTCCTGGTGTAGTCCTGGTTTAGTCCTGGTGTAGTCCTGGTTTAGTCCTGGTTTAGTCCTGGTGTAGTCCTGGTGTAGTCCTGGTGTAGTCGTGGTTTAGTCCTGGCGTAGTCCTGGTGTAGTCCTGGTTTAGTCCTGGTGTAGTCCTGGTTTAGTCCTGGTGTAGTCCTGTTTTAGTCTTGGCGTAGTCCTGGTGTAATCCTGGTTTAGTCCTGTTGTAGTCGTGGTTTAGTCCTGGTGTAGTCCTGGTGCAGTCCTGGTGTAGTCCTGGTGTAGTCCTGGTGTAGTCCTGGTTTAGTCCTGGTGTAGTCCTGGTTTAGTCCTGGTGTAGTCCTGGTGTAGTCCTGGTTTAGTCCTGGTGTAGTCCTGGTGTAGTCCTGGTGTAGTCCTGGTGTAGTCCTGGTGTAGTCCTGGTGTAGTCCTGGTTTAGTCCTGGTGTCGTCCTGGTTTAGTTCTGCTGTAGTCTTGGTGTAGTCCTGGTTTAGACCTGATGTAGTTTTAATTTAGTCCTGTTTTAGTTCTTTTTTAGTACAACTCCAGGTCTGTTTTTGAGGAGTACATTATAACATGGCTTAAAGCTCATAAGAGTCCATTTTGTGAAATATATGACCTTTAAAGTTGTGGGTTGCACTATGTCTTCACTCCCCAGTAAGTGTGAAGTGTATTTAATAAAACATAAAATAAAAATTCAAATGTCTGTGATGTCGTCATGGCTACACTGTATTGGTGTGGACATCATTTCCACAGAGGTGATGTGTAAGGAATCGGATCATTTCTGCTCCGTGCCGCGGCCTGTGACTGTTACGGTGTTAGCTCAAGCCTTTGCGTTCAGATCAGATGTTCCATGAGAGAAAATAACTCAGCAAGGTGAAAATAAACAGACCAGAGCGGCATGTAACTGTGGAGTTATGCTCTGAAGTACTTTAACAATACAAGTACTACTAAATCATATTACTGAGAAAGACAAAAAGTGATTGTGTTAGTAGTAGGTATTTCCAGTATTAGCAGTAGGTATAGTAGCCCTATTAGAGTTTGCTTGGTGATATACCACTACTACTACTACTACTACTAATACTACAACTACTACTACTACTACTACTACTACTACTACTACTACTACTACTACTACTGTTGGAATTAATACAACAAAAACTGCAACTATTTTTACCTTTATTACTACTACTATTATTATTACAACTACAACGATGGCTACAACTTCTAGTGTGGAATTATAACATCAAAACTACTTCTACTACTACTACTACTACTACTACTACTACTACTACTACTACTACTACTACTACTACTACTACAACTTCTACTACCAATACCACTACTGCTACTACTACTGCAACAATGGCTACTTCTAGTGTAGCATTACAAGGTGAAAACTCCTTTTACTACTACTACTACTACTGCTACTATTACTACTACTATTACTGCAACTACAACAATAGCTATAACTTCTACTGTGGTATTATAACCTCAAAACTGCTATTACTATTGCTACTACTACTAATACTACTACTACTACTACTACTACTCTTACTACTACTTCTGTTGGAATTAATACAACAAAAATCCAACAAAAACTGCAACTACTAACTGTACTACTACTACTACTCTATGTGTTAATTTGTCTTTTACCCTCCAAAGCTTCTCGCTGATTCAAACGCACTGTCCTAATTCAAATAAATACTCTAATTAATACAAAATACAAATACTTCCACGTACAAACATACCAGCTCTGTTCAGACCGCACTTCCTAACCCCCCCCTCCCGTTGTGCCTCTCCAGCCGGTCGACGCCCTCTCTGCTTGAGCCCAGCAGCCCGGAGCCCCCGCCCTCCTCCTCCGGGACGGTGGAGGACTGGCTCAGAGCCATCGGGATGGAGAGATACAGCGACAACTTCACCGCGGCGGGGTACACCACTCCTGAGGCCGTGGTGCATATGACACAGGAGTGAGTAGGACTTTCAGATACTACAGTGCGATGTAGGCCTGTCACCATAGCACATTTTACTTTTATTTATTTATTTTTATCTTTTTACTGTCATATTAGATACAATACAGACAGTAAAAAACATTATACATGAGGTTTTAAGGGGTAAGGGGGTATTTATTGTATTTTTTAGCGCCTGCCCCCTGCTAGACCAGTGGTACGGGCAGGAAGGGGGCGTTACCTTCAATAGTCTTGCACCGGATTGGCTCTTCGGTTGCTATGATACTTAAGCTTGCAATTCCAAATGTGCAACTCGCCTCCAAAACTTCTAAACTGTATCTATTTTTCCTCGTGTTTTTCAGGGACATGGCTCGAATCGGCATCTCTTCCGCGGCACACCAGAACAAGATCCTGACCAGCGTCCAAGGAATGCTGTCCCAAATGCAACAAATGCAAGGAAGAATGGTTCCCGTTTGAGACAGGAAAAGCTAGAGGAACTTGGGAAAAACCGACTTCTTTTCTTATAAAAAAAATAAACAAAAAAACAAAAAAGATTCAGTATAAAAAGAGACACGAGACTATGACATTATAGTTTACCTCATCCATGCACTTTAAATTGGATTTTTAAAGAAGAGATAACGACGTTGAAGAAAAAAAGTGGAGGAAATGGCACTTTTTTGGACAAACCTGAAACTCTTTTGTTGTTTTAGAGAATTTGACTCTTTTTCGGCAAGATTTATGGATAGATAGACGAACGAACGGACGGAAGGAAGGAAGGGAGACGTGCTTCCAAGGATAATTTGGAGTGCCTTTAGGAAAACCGGAGAACTGGGATCGATTCTTCCATGTTTTGGAGCAAAGAACTGTTGTTTCTGGAATATTGAGAATAATTTTCCGATCAGTTTTGTTTTCATTTCAGCTTTTGTCATAACTGTACATGAACCTTGATACATGGCCCAGACGCCATTGTTCTCACTCAGCTGGATCTGTTTGGATTAAATGGAGGATTAACAACAGCGAGCAGGTTGAGGGCGCAATTCCCGGCGGACACTTGGAAAACATGGAAAGCTTGTTTTGAAGAACTTTTCCAGGATATGTTTTGCTTGTTGAACTTGCCGTCAGGATGTGGCAAAGAATGTTTTTGATCTTCCAGAAAATGCCCCACGTCTTCCCAACAAAATTCCCTCAGAAAACGTGTTAATTTTTTGGATTTGTTAGCTTCTTTTGCCCCGTGGACAGGACTCAGTGCCCGGGACAGCTGGATCTATGGGAGCAGGTTTGAAGTGGATGTACTTTTGTGGATAAATGCAGTATAAACATGGAAGGGACCGCAGCATCGAACCTGAAGACCAGTCACAACGGATGAGTTAAAAGGTGAGATTTTACTAGATCATAATATTTAGGCGAGGAAGCTAGCTGGAGGCACTGCTCTGTCTGAAGGTTTATTACTCAAGATAGTTAATAATAAGAATGTGAAAACAAGATGCAAATACATAGACTGTATATATAAAAAGACAAAGCTAACCTGCTGCCTCCGGCTCCGTCGACTCTGGCTCCAATTCACTTTCTATTGAAAAACTGTTCCTTTTCTTCGTAACTGCTGCTGTCAGGCTCATCATTTTGGTCTTAAAATGTTCGTATTAACCCGCTCTACATGATCCTGGTGTTTTTATTTTACTTTCGCTTGTGTCTGTAAATCAAGATATGAACCTTAACAGACAAATCAGGCGCCTTCTGTTGAATACTTTTTTCTCCACTGCTGTTATGAATCTGTTTTGAAATACATTCTCTGAAGTAATGTGGTTCTATTCAGCCTTGGAATTGAATTTTCGTCCCTTATAAATTTGCTGTGGCATTACACAGTGTGGCTTGGTTCTGTTTAGTCCTCGGTGAATGACACAATCCCACCAAACAAGACCACTTACAGTTTTGCTAAGTTGTCAAATACTTCAGCTCTCTACCCACTTTATATTTATTTGATGAAAAACGTCACTCTATGGCTCTGTTTCACACTTTTTAATGAACTTGCAGTGGCTTGTCTCTGTCATATCGCTCTGTGCTATTGCGTAAATGGGATTGCCGGGCTCAAATGGTGCGTAACCTGCTGACTACGCCCGATTTAAGTTTTATGAAGTTCATAAATTTCTATCCGCCTAAAATGAGACGCTAGCGCTAATCAAATATTACCATTGTAAGTTTATCATGCGAGGGTTGCATATAGTCGATATAGTGGCTATTTATAATCTTATTTGTAGGTTTGAAGAGGGCTAGAGTGGGCTTGCCGGACTGTGAGGCAGGATTAATTCTAGTGCTAAACATTTGTCATTAGCATGCTAGCAGCATGCAGCTAAGCCTCACGACCATCACAGAGCAGGGGGCTATTGATCTGCTGTGCCCGATGGAACTGTCGTGACCTGGGTGTAAATCGACAGCATCTATGGGGCTGTGGGACCAGTCACAAGCTAAAGGGGGGGAGCTAAAGATGCTAACTAGCACATGTTGTAACTTTATGGTTGGGGGTGCGCTTAACTGTCTCCATGGAGATGATATTGCATGCCAAGTTACAGTTTAAGTCTGTGGAGAGGTGTTTTTCAAGGTATTTTAGAGCCAGAAAAATGCCTTTAACTGAATAAATGCAAAATAGATTTAGATTTAATGCTATGCTGTGAAACGTTTATTTTGGCTTTAACATCTTCATATGAAAACATGCATGTAACAGACCTTCTGCGCTTAATATAAGCACTTAAAAATTATAGTATTTTAGTGGTTTGGATAAGCAGCAGTAGCTAGTGTAGGCAGTTCAGTCATCACCAATTACACATGGACTGTTGTTGTGTCCTTGAGCATGACACTTTACCCCACTGTCAATAGGCACATGTTGTTTTATTCAGTGACTAAAATACTTATGTGGTGACAGGATTTGGTTCAGGACTTATGCGAGATGCTCTCCCTGTTGCAACTCCTTTTGTTTTGGTACCACCATAAAGAGTATACACTGATTTGACCCCTGCTTTATTTATGTAGATATAATGAATAAGTGAAAGAGAATAAAAAAAAGCAAATGGCCGTGACCTCTTGTGCGAGGATAGTGTAGGATACAGTGTACATACAGGGGGAATAATCACTAAGTGGCCGCGGGCTGCTTAACACATGACACGGTATTGATTTGGAGCGTGTTAGCATGTTGTGATTACGCTAAGCTGGTTTGAGTGGACCTTGGATGATAACATGATCTCTAGGGGAGTAATACAGAAAACCCTAGACCTGTACTCAATTTTTTTCCCATGTATCTGAGCTGTACAGATATATTGTATACGCAGCTTCTGGTCAAAACAAGTCTGCTGCGATTTACTGTCCGATAATTAGGAAGTGTACGTTAGCATGTTAAAATGAACTAGTTCTGTTTTTCACGTTTATAAGGTTGTAAACATCTGATACAGCACCTTAAAATATTTCAGATTTTGTTCAATAATACTCCCTTTGTACCACAGAAAAGTAGGCCTATTTGTTGACAAGATGACCGCTAAAATAATTGTTAGTTACAGAGCTAATGGTCGTTAACATAAACAGCATATCACTATTATTTAGCTTGTTAGCATGTTGGATGCTAACATGGCCGCTAACATAAACAGCATACTCCTTCTATTACCTCTTTTATTTTGCTATGTTAGCATGTTGTGATTAAGCCAAGCTAGTTTCATTGGCACTTGGACGCTAACATGGTCTCTAACATAAACAGCATATCCATATTATTTTGCTTGTTAGCATGTTGTGATTAAGCTAAGCTAGTTTCATTGGCACTTGGACGCTAACATGGTCGCTAACATAAACAGCATACCCTTTCATTTTGATCCCTGTAAAACATGACACAGTATTGATTTCTCTGGCTTGTTAGCTTGTTTTGATTGAGCTAAGCTGGTTTGAGTGGCACTTGGATGCAAACGCAGTCGCTAACATAAACAGCGTAGCCCTATCATATGTTTATTTTGATCCCTGGCTGTCTGTTCCAATATTCCAAGGTCAAAATTCATTTCTAAAGCAAACATTGTGGTGCAGTGGCATTGATATCAGATCTATATTAGCCTGGATGCTTTAGTTCTGCCTGTCACTCATTTGGATCAGTACAACTTTTCCATGTAGCGAGCGGGGCTAGTGGAAGAAGTAATATTGATGTAAAACAAATCAATAGACAGTACAAAAACCTCTCTTTAAGTGCATATGGTTGGACAGCAGAGGAGGGAGGTAAATCCATAACTGTTACCTAGCAACCATAATGTAAACAAGGGGCCAGACTTACACATTATTAGACTAATACAAATAAATGACAACACCTGTATTTTGTTAAATGTAGGTCTTAACTGCCTTCCTTTTGCGTAAATTGGCCTTGTATTTTGGATATAATTGTTGATGTTTTTGATGACGTAAGCAGAGGTATTCAGTTTTACCACAGGTACTATCGCTCCAAACCAAGTGATGAATAGAAACTGTATATATAAACGGACATAGCTAACCTGCTAGCCCCCGCGTTCCAAATAAGAAGTGATCATGGGCGTGCTTCTGGCTCCATCGACTCGACCCCTCTCTCTGTAACTGCTGCATTGCCCCTCGTCATTTTGTTGGTATTTTTATTTTGCTAATGTGTCCGTCGATCAAGATCAAGAACATTAATAACAGACAAATCAGGCACCTTCTTTTACCGAGGTCATTCCGAGGAGCCTTAGCAACAGGTTTGATTGACAGCGTTGCTAAGTGCCCGTTCTGTGCTGATCCAGCGGTGCAGAAAGGGGTGTTACTTTCATCAGCCTCGCTCTGGATTGGCTCTTTGGTTGCTATGATACCCGTGATCGGAATTCCAAATGTGGAACACTAGCCCAAATTCGCCTCTATAAGCGCTAGCCTCGATGAGCTTCATTTGACGCTATGGGTGACGTCACAAACACTTAGTCCACTTCTTTACACAGTCTATGGTCCAAACTTACAATGTGAAAAATGTGAACGCAATGATCTGCTATAGTTTAGGTTTAAATGGCCACATGGTTTTTGTTTTACCTTACAGAAAGATAGACTGGGTGCACTTGGGGTATCCAAATCTACTTTTTATTGAATTTTTCTCACACTTAATACAATTTTAATACAGGTTCTGCTTAGAGACACTAAAAAAAATATGAATATGTGAAAAACAGAACTAGTTAATTTTATCGTTTTTCATTTTTAACAGTTTGCAGTGGTCCAAAGTTATTCCTCACTTACCTTATCCATTCTGAACATCCTAAATATTCACCATGATGAGTTTATAAGCTCTTCTCCACAACTCTCAGAAACCAGAGCAGAGTTTGCCACAATAATATGCTCAAAAATTTAATGCAGAGCTGCTTCTACACTATATCTGTACTGGGGTAAGATGGATTTTGAGCAAATACATGGGAAAAAATCTTGTTCAGGGCCTTGTTCATTTGAAGTTTAGTCCTTGTTTCAAAATGGAAGCCGTCTAAACCCTGGTTCTAACAGTGCTCTGAGCTCACATTAGAATGATTCATTTTGCAGGCAGGAACTGTTTACATTTAAAACCAGCGTGACTAATTCAAACCTCTCTCTCCTCTCTCTACAGCTGCTGCCATCCATCACAAATCAGCCCGGATACTTAGATTTTCCTCCACAAAAATGTCGTCTTCCTCGTTTCCCTCCTCCTCCTGCTCCTCTTAAACTCTGAGAAGACGAAGCTTAACCCGAGGCCAGCTTCTGTCGTCAAATCGGTCCCTCAGCGTTGAACTGGAACTACTTTAAATGATCTCACGACTTCAAAATAAAAGACAATAAACAGAATGTAATATAATCCAGAAGACCCGCTCCAGCAAATAATGTGCTTTTATTTTGAAATGTTCACGTTTTATTTTGTAATTATGTTTCGGTTGCATGTAAAGTAACACGCTTTGGTTTGAATGGTGGTGATTTGAATGGGCTGCGTGAATGTTAGTATTGTTAATAATGTCTATGTTTTGGTAATGATGTGTTTGATGCCACTGTAGGAGGACGTAACAAAGATGTATTGTTTTTATATATTGTAAAAAAAAAGAAAAAAAAAGAGCCCCACTTTTTTTTGTATTTTGTATTTTATTTTTGAAGATATTTAAGGTGTGTTTCAGTTTTAACAAAAGCATTTATCTAACAAAATTTGAAATACACGCAGAGGTGGGTAGCAGTGGCAGTACAAACATTTTTACAATGATATAAAAATAAAGTGCGTTTTATATTTTACGTGGGACTAAACACCTAAACTCCGCCCACAACCACAATTCAAAGCTGATAAACTGGGAAAAGTAAAGAAATGAGTGAGGCGCAGGGTCTGGAGGGATAAAGAACAGTGTGATTGGTCTAACAGGTCTCCACACTTCAAACTCCGTCCCTGCAGCCAGGCGTTTGTATTCAGAAACACCTAGCTGTAATTGGGACAGTCCTGTGTGATGTCACGTAGTACTTGATATCGCAAAGGCCACTGGAGGCGGCGCACACTCAGTTTTGGAGAGTTTTTGCACTAAAATTCCCGCACAAAAAGTGGACTAGGAGCAGTAGGCAGTGCTATTAATATAGTTAGCTAGTTAATTTAGTGTTTAGTTTCACTGGAAAACAAAACAAAAACACACACACACTCAAATGGGTGTATAGGATCGGACGGCCAAGACAAAAAATTTTATAAAATTCAACATTGCGACCACAAATTGGAGCCCATTGGGAGTGGGAACAGGCAAATTTTGGAGTACGCTCATGAAATTCAAAGCAGTGATGCAGCTCCATGAGACAAGCCTAAAGTTGAATTGGAGTACTGAACAGGAAGTCGGCCATATTGGATTGAAATTCTGATGTCACTTTTACTGCCTTTGTATGAAACCTATCCAGTTAAAAATATTGTTACTTGCATAAAAATGTTGCTTCACACCCATTTATATAAAGTGATTTATTAACTTAAGAAAATGCTACCCACCTCTGTGCAAACCCCATATTGAAAAAATGTGAAATTGCAACATACCTGACGAGACAGAGGATCCGAAACGTTTTGAAAGAAGGGACATTTTGAATTTTATTTTTCAACAAAGCAAAACTTCCAGGTTTAACTCCACGGACTTATTTTTATTTGTATTTTTGAATAACTTGAATGTTTCCGTTAACCCAGCACCTCCGTCCTTAAAGTGCCATGACAGGTTTTTATCGTGGTGGGATCATACCTTTTGTAAATATAGATTATAGCTTTACACCAACCAAGAAGCAATTTGTGAAGAAAACTTCTTTGGTCTTTCGTCTTTGGTCTAAACCTGGTCTAAACCTGGTCTGTCTTTGGTCTAAACCTGATCTAAACCTGGTTGACCTTTGGTCTAAACCTGGTCTAAGCCTGGTCTATCTTTGGTCTAAACCTGGTCTAAACCTGGTTTATGTTTGGTCTAAACCTAGTCTATCTTTGGTCTAAACCTGGTCTATCTTTGGGCTAAACCTAGTCTAAACCTGGTCCATCTTTGGTCTAAACCTGGTCTAAACCTGGTCTATCTTTGGTCTAAACTTGGTCTAAACCTGGTCTATCTTTGGTCTAAACCTGGTCTAAACCTGGTCTATCTTTGGTCTAAACCTGATCTAAATCTGGTCTAAACCTGGTCTAAACCTGGTCTGTCTTTGGTCTAAACCTGGTCTAAACCTGTTTGATCTCTGGTCTAAACCTGGTCTAAACCTGGTCTACACCTCGTCTAAACCTGGTCTAAGCCTGGTCTATCTTTGGCCTAAACCTGGTCTAAACCTGGTTGATCTTTGGTCTAAACCTGGTCTAAACCTGGTCTAAACCTGGTTGATCTTTGGTCTAAACCTGGTTGATCTTTGGTCTAAACCTGTTTGATCTCTGGTCTAAACCTGGTCTAAACCTGGTCTAACCCTGTCAAAGGCACTTTAACACAGATACAACTCCATAATATTTTTCTGTCCAGTGTTGAAAAATGAAAGAAAAATGGACCTGTTTGAGATATGCAAGAAGGAGAACCCCGAATGTATTGTACCACCACTTTTCTTTGCTTAGAATAAAAAAAAACAACAAAAAAAACAAGAAAAAAATATAACTCTGATATTGTAATGTCATGCTTCAGATGCCATATGATCTAACCACATTTTGTACATGTTCGGACCATGTCTTTTTTGGCCTTGTTTTGTCCAGGAGCTCTAGGTACATGTAACTTATGTCATTTATTTATGTTCTTTTATATCTAGTTTGTAAAAATAATAGCCTAAAGTGAAGAAAATCAAAGGACTGCCGATGTGCATTCTTAATAAAGTAGAAATTTCAGTGTTGTGTCCTTTGTTTTTTTTTCACAGTTTGGTCTTGGGTTCATTTCACAGACTACGTGCACATTTCTTAAGAGTGCACTGAAGGGATGGGTCAAATACAAATATTTATCTGTTGATGGGTCTCAGTTTGCTGATATGGGTGCCATTTTGAGGACTTTTGACCATTCAAAAGCTAGAATAGTTTCAATAGTAAAGTATCACTAGTTTTTTCTCTGGTTTAGACTCTGGTCTAGTCTCTGGACTCTGGTCTGGTCTCTGGTCTAGTCTCTGGACTTTGCTCCATGGGTGCCATATTGAGGACTTTTGACCATTCAAAAGCTAGAATAATTTCAATAGTTAAGTGTCACTGATCTGGTCTCTAGTCCCGGGTCTAGTCCCTGGTCTCTAGTCCCGAATCTAGTCTCTAGTCTCTCGTTGGCTGTGGTCCCTGGTCTGGTCCCTGGTCTGGTCCCTGGTCTAGTCCCTGGTCTCTAGTTCCGGGTCTAGTCCCTGGTCTCTAGTCCCGGGTCTAGTCCCTGGTCTCTAGTCCCGGGTCTAGTCCCTGGTCTCTAGTCCCGGGTCTAGTCCCTGGTCTCTAGTCCCGGGTCTAGTCCCTGGTCTCTAGTCCCGGGTCTAGTCCCTGGTCTCTAGTCCCGGGTCTAGTCCCTGGTCTCTAGTCCCGGGTCTAGTCCCTGGTCTCTAGTCCCAGGTCTAGTCCCTGGTCTCTAGTCCCGGGTCTAGTCCCTGGTCTCTAGTCCGCTGTGGTCCCTGGTCTACATCTGCTTCTACTTCCACTTCCAGCTGAGATAAACTCTTCGTGATAAGAAAAAGAAAATATTTGAGAACAAGTCAAATGTTAAGCACACATTTCCCCAAAAGTGACCGACGCACGGCAACGCATACAACAAAGAAGAGAGGGAAAGAAAGAGAGGGAGAGGAGGAGGGTGAGAGATAAAGATCAAAAGAAAGTGAAATATGGAAGGAGAGAGAGTGTGAGCGTGTGCAGGAGAGAGAGAAAGATGGATGGAGGGAGAGGGAGAAATATGGATGGAAAGAGTGTTTGTGTGTGTGTGTGTGGGGGGGGGGGTGACAGCGAATGAGAGTGAAAGATGGATGGAGGGATAGGGGGATATATGGAGGGAAAGAGACAATGAGACAAGAGACAATGAATGGAGGGAGAGAGAGAGTGTTTGTGTGTGTGAGAGAGACAGAAAGAAGGTGATGGGGAGAAAAAATGAAAGATGGATGAAGGGAGAGAGAGAGAGAGTGAATGATCCATGGAGAGGGAGAAAGAGAAATAGAGTGAAAGGTAGATAGAGGGAGAGAGAAATATGGAGGGAAAGAGAGGTTATTTGTTTGCATGTTTGTGAGAGAGAGAGATGGAGAGAAAAAGAACAATGGATGGCAGGAGCGAGAGAGAGAAAGACCGTGAAAGATGGAGGGAGAGAAAGAGAAATACGGAGGGAAAGAAAGTGTTTGTTTGTTTGCGTGTGTGCGAGATAGAGAAATGGAGAGAAAAAGTGAACAATGGATGGTGGGAGAGAAAGAGAAAGACGGTGAAAGATGGAGGGAGAGAGGGAGAAATATGGAGGGAAAGAAAGTGTGTATGAGAGACAGAGAGAGATGGAGAGAAAAAGCAAACGATAGAAGGAAAGAGTGAATGATCCATGAAGAGGGAGAGAGAGCTTGAAAGATGGAAGGAAAGAGAAGGACAAATATGGAGGGAAAGTATGTGTGAGAGAGAGAGACAAAGAGAGTGAAAGATGGGAGGAAGGAGACAGAGAAAGAGAGAGGGAGAGAGATGACTATCAGACAAAAGGGAAACACATGTCTTCTCAAGCAGTTGACAGATCACAGAGGTGTGGAGCAGACCTGACGAGTTGAGCTCAGAGCAGATGATCCGTACTTCTGGTCACATGACTCACTCCAGACTGATTCGTGACTCCTGCACATTATCAATCTGAAATGGCTCTCATCAATATCGTATGGGAAGAGGAGGAACTGTTTTAGCCAATAGTCTCTAAGCGCAGCATCAGGCTAGCTAGCTCGCTGTGTCTCAGAGCTTCTGCTAAGTTTTATTAAAAGCGTAAAATATAAAATAAACAACCTATTATAATTCAAAGACTACCCAGTTGTTTTTAAAATGTAGTATAATGCAGTTTGTGGGGTTGTTTTAATATCTTTTATGCCTCAAAATAAGCATTAGCGTTAGCATTAGCATTGAAACATAAACTGCACAACTTAAACTTAAAATTCAGATTAATTAAAATCAACACAACCCAATTATTTTTATATGTAGAATACTTCAGTTTGTGGTGTTTTAAATATTTATTATGCCACAAAATTAGCATTAGCATTAGCATTGAGACACAAACATGTCTCTTTCTAAATACAGAAGTGTCCTCCGGTGAAGTATTCATTTTATTTGTGTAGTTTTTTATCATGTTTTCAGTGACATCCACCTGCAGCTCCCTGTCCACTGCCTCATCTTTAAATATGTCTTCACTTTAACATGACTCTGCAAAAACCTCGTAGAGATAAACTTGGACAGGAAGTGGTGATGCTAACAGTGAGGTTATTGGGTTAGTTACTTCAGTTAGTTACGATGCTCTGATATATTTTTTGGCTAAATTAGTGTGTAGCATCAAACTTACCATTTCTAACGCTTGGTACATTGTTAGCAGTTATTAACAAAAAAATAAAAATAAATAAATAAAACAAATAAAAACTCCAATACCCATTATAATGATTGTTCCTCATAGGGTTGATGATGTTAAGAAAAGACCCATATTACAATATATCAAAAAATATACCCGGAGTTGTGTTTTGTTTCATTCACACATGTTTAACACACAAAACAGTTCTCCTCTCAAACTGGAAACACTCAGTTCCACCTTGTGATGTCATGTGGTAATACAGGAAGTGCTACATTGTGGGGTTTTTTTCACTAGAATCATTTGGATAGTTTCAGCCCTGGGACTGCCAACTGTCGCTGAACAAAATGTAAAAGGTAGATGTTAACTTGAAAACTACCACTTAATGACATCACAAGGTGGAACAGAGCATTTTGAGTTGTGGAGATGTAGACAAACGGTGAAACAAAACACAACTCTAGGTATATTTCTGAGGAGGAAACAACATTATGACATGATCCTTTAGTTACTTTATAGAGTGGATCGTTCAGGTTGAGTGAGTCTTACCCAAACACCTTCGCTCACGCTTTCTATAACCGCAAAAATAAAACATCTTAATCAGAGCTGACTTTTGCTCAGCCTCTTGAGAGCAAATAACACACACAAGTCGGGACAGGACAATGGAGTCTCTGCAGCAGCGGATCCCAATGCTTTTGTCAGACAATCTAATTATGGAGGTTCAAAATGAAGTGGTGCCCCTTCAAATCCACTTAACCTCTGCTGGTCTGCTCTGCTCTGCTGCTTTTTCAAATTTTAAAAGAGTAAAGTTACCCAATTTGGCACAAAACTAGTATGAAGTAGTAACCCTGTGGAGTCAAGGATTACTCCCTGAAAATGCATGTGTCCAGTCCCAAAAACAACATTATGTATTTTTATGTATTTACTTTTTCAATTTATTCAGCTTAAATGTGCAATATGTAACTTTTTGGGTGTACGGTCGATCACCTGCTTGTCTCCATGGAGATATCATTGAGTTGCTGGGACTGTTCCACAGAAAAGCACTTAAAGACAAGTTACCAGTCAGATCTACGGACAGGCGACCACACTCAAGGTAAGAATGCATGTTTGAATACAAGATAGTATTGCGTTGCCAGGAATGTTCCACGGTATAGCTTTAAACATATCTCCATGAAGACAAGCAAGTGAGTTACTAGCCAGATCTGTGGAGAGGCGACCACACTTAAGGTAAGAATTGCTTTTTTTTTTTTTTTCTTCAATCTAAACTTAAACATGCGATACTTAACTTTTTTTTGTGTTGGGTTGATCACCTGCCTGTCTCCATGGAGATATCATCGAGTTGCCGGGAATGTTCCACATAATGGTATTTAAAAGACAAGCAAGAGGTGACCAGACAAGTTACCAGTCAGATCTGTAGAGAGGCGACCACATTCAAGGTAAGAATGCATGTTTGAGTAAATGTAAAACAGGTAATAAGATTTACAAGGTAAGTATAGTATCTTAGTAATGCCATACTTTGGAACATTCCAGGCGAAGCATTAACATTTTGAGGATCTCCTGCAGTATACGAGCACGCAAAGGACGTTTTGGAAAATTGTTTCTATTTTTATTTTGATTGATTCTTTTTCCAGACCAAGGTTTAGTTTTTCATACCTGACAGTTTCAACTGCTCCATCTTCCTCAGAGTGGACACTTCATGTTGCCATAGACTGAATAAAAAAGTAGACTGAGTGAGTTTGATGTCACCCATAGAGCTCGACTTCAGTCAAATGAAGCTCATCGATGCTAACAGTTATAGCGGTGAATTTGGAGTTGAGTTTCACTTTTGGAATTTCAAAAGCAAGTATCATAGCAACCAAAGAGCCAATCTGGAGCGAGGCTGTTGAGGGTAACACCCCTTCCCGCTCACGCTGCTGGTTTGGCAGCTGATATGTCTGTTATTAATGTTCATACCTTGAGTCACAGACATAATAGCGAAATAAAAACACCAGGATCATGTAGAGCGGGTTAATATGAACATTTTTGGACCAAAATGACGAGCCTGACAGCAGCAGTTACAGAGAGAGGAGCGACAGTTTTCTAATATAAAGTGAATTGGAGCCAGAGTCGATGGAGCCGGACCCCGCCAATGCTCACTTGCTATTTGGAAAATGGCAGCTAGCAGGTTAGCTATGTCCATTTTTATATACATTATATATGGAGGCAGGACGACAGCGCCATCTGCAGTCCGACTTCTTCAGGACAGTATCCTAAGTGTGTGAGAGTAAAAAAGCCCCCTCGTCCCGGTTTATAGTCCCATGGGCATGTTTGCTTTTTACTTTTTTTTTTTTTTTTTTTGTCAGGTATGAAAACAAACTAAACCTTGGTCTGAAAAAAGAATCTATTAAAATAAATTACCAGAAGGCCAGATAAACCTCAATGGAAAACTGCCTCTATTTTTCCAAGTTAACTCTTCAATTGAAAACAAAAGTCAGAACAGACCACTCACCCTGCTGCTCCCTGATGCTTTTGTCAGACAATCTAATTATGGAGGTTCAAACTGAAGTGGGGGCCTTTCAAATGTGCTTAACCTCTGCAGCTCTGAACCGTCATGTCTGCCTTTCAAACAACCTCTCTCGTTTTTATAATTCTATTTCCTGATTGGGACGATAAAGCGTGTTCTGGCACATTCTCCCTTGGGCACCACCCTTCACCATTCAAAATCATTATGTCTCTGTCCTTTGTGTCTGTCTTTTCTAAAATCCACTCTCCATACAATCCATAATCCCAACGCCCCCATGTTAATCCCGGGAATGCTGCTCCTGATTTTGAAGAGGTTTGTCAAATGTCCAGGTGAAGTTTTGACATGTCTGTTGTTGAAGACAGATTAAAGTGCAACAGGTTAGACGACTAATTTCATAACTAATTTCATATGTACTTGATTTTTATTGTCTTAAAAACATGAAAAACAGAACTAGTTAATTTTAAATCATTTGCAGTGGTCCAGAGTTATTCCTCACTTACCTTATGCATTCAGAGCATCTTAATTATTCACCATGATGAGTTTATAAGCACTTTTCACAACTGAGCTGAGTTTTGCCATTGCTATAAAACCAATGGCAACTAGCATGCTAATGTCTGCATACACTGGTGTATGAATGTCTGTGTGCTATATAAAAATGTGACCTATGACCCCATAAATTGTCAGAAAAATAGTAGGCTCTGCTAGCTAGTTCACTGTGTCTCAAAGCTAATGGTTACTTTGATTAAAATCGGAAAACATAAAATAAACCTATTAAACATCAAATTAATTAAAACAAAGAATACCCAGTTATTTTTATATGTAGAATATTCAGTTTGTGGTGTTGTTTTAATATTTATTATGCCTCAAAATTAGCATTAGCGTTAGCATTGAGAAACAAACATCAGTGTTTAGAAAGACAGTGTTAAAGTGTTAAGTTAAAGTGTGTGTTAAACATGTGAATGAAACAAAACACAACTCCAGGCACATTCCCGATGAAAAAATAACATAACAAATGAAAAAAAAAAACAACATAACAAATGAAAAAATACCATAATATGGGTTCTTCAAAGTAAAGGTACAAAACATGTGAACAAAGTTACTCCACCTACAATAATGAATTGCCTTAAATGCATGATGTTGAACAAAATAGCTTCTTGGACATAATCTTTACAAAACCACACATTCTTGGTGAGATCATGACAAGACAAATACACAGTCTTGTCCACTACAGTAAAAATACAAACCTTTAACATCCACTAAAATGTGACAAGCTATTCAACTCAGGGACTTAAAAAAAACATTTAATTTGTGTAGTTTTTAACCTGTTGTCAGTGACATCCACCCACAGCTCCCTGTCCACTGCCTGATGTTTAAATATTTATTCATTTTAACATGACTCTGCAAAAGCCTCATAGCGATACAGCTGGACAGGAAGTAGTGACGCTAACAGTGAGGTTGCCGGGCGCTGTTGTTCACAGAGTCTGTTGTACGTAAACTGTCCCTGCATTTTGGATGGAGTTTTCCGTGTTGATGACGAAGAGATATTCAGTTTTAGAACAAACTGTCACTTACCTGATATAAACCTATTTATCATAGGTTTATATCAGGTAAGTGATACCACAGGTCCTACACCACCAAAACAAGTCAGAATTATAAAAACATGTAAACCTGTCACCTTAAATACGGGATTGAGTGATGTTTTGACTAGAAGGAGAGGAAAAAAAAAACATTATGTGGTGAAAGCTGCATTAGAATATCAGTAGAAGCCTCTTAGACGTCTGATGCAGTGATGGAGAGTGTCCTTCAGTCTGCTTTCAAAAGCATTAGTGGGTCAGACAAGTTCACCTTTTTATATTGACTGGATCTAAACATAGAAAAAAACACTCACAACCAATCAGTGGTCATTTGGACAAGAAATTTACATTTTGTTAGTGTAAAAATAGTCACATATTACTTTAAAATCTGACAGGGCGACATTGGAGGAGAGGCACCTGGATGAAATTTTCAAGACGACTCCTGCACACTGTCCCGTTCTTGGTTCATTGTTATTAGGTGAGACAAGTTTATTTGTACAGCACAATTCATACACAAAGTAATTCCAAGTGCTTTACAGAATAAGAAAGACATTAAAATCACAATACAACAAATCAAAACTAAACAGAACTGTTTTGAGCCTGGATTTAAACATTGTCAAAGTAGAGGCCTGTCTCACATCTTCAGGAAGACTGTTCCAGGTTTTAGCTGAAGAAAACTGACACACTGATCCCACATGTTTAGTCCTGACTCTGGGCACCAGCAGGAGGCCGGGACTAAACCAGGACTGAACCAGAACTAAACTAGGACTAAACCAGGACTACAGAAGGACTGCAGCAGGAGGCCAGTCCCTGAAGTCCTCAGGGTGTGAGATGGTTCATATGGCAGTAACATGTCGGGGATGTACTTTGGTGCTAGGCCACAGAGAGACTTGTACTTGGACTTATGTGCTCGTACTTCTTGGTTCTAGTCAGGACCCGAGCAGCAGTGTGTGGATGTACTGTTCTGTCTTAACGCTCGTTTGGAGAGGCCAGTGAGCAGGACGTTACAGTAGTTTAACCTACTGGAGACAAACGCATGGATAAGTCTCTCCAAGTCTTGTTTTGACATTATACTTTTGATTTTTACTATGTTTTTAGACGGTAAAACGCTGCAGATGTTATTGATTTGATGTGGTTGTTCAATTCTGAGTCCATTATTATCCCTAGATTTCTACAGAAGTACAACGTTTCAGTCATACTAATCATAAAAAGTCATAAAAAAAAGTCATAAAAATGTTATCACACTAAAAAGGTAACAACTGTATTTCATTATGACACGTATTTTAACTCACAAAAACTGGTGCAAAGTGAATTATGTACAATAGTGTAGTTACATTATAGTCCAATTGTGAATGTATTTTTTCACTGTTCTGATTGGTTGATTACTATTAAGGTGGCGCTCCTTTAACTTAGTTTGTTTGTTTAATTAACCACATTAGTCATTACCTGGGATTCAGACTTATACACACTTCTAAAATACTTTACGAAGATGTGAATCTGGAAAAAAAATCAAGGAAAAAATGATCACATGGGGCTGAAAAACATGGCGGAGTTCTGCAGAATCAATGGGCAAATTCTGTAAATCTGAGGTGATATATATTAGTATTTTATTTGTAAATCATAAATGACCAATGAGCTCCTTTGTTTCACATGTGTCACTGAAAAAAAAAGATCTGATTGGATGATCGCGTTTGACCAGGCTTGAGACGCACAGTTTTTTGAAAAGCAGGTAAAGACTGGGTGCTGGGAGCTGGGTCGGAGGCTGAGGTGGTCTGCGGGTTGGGGTCTGGTCCAAAAAACAGAGTCTGAAGAAAAGATGAAAAAAACAAACTAATAACTAGAAAAATGCAACGAAACAAACTAGGCCAAACAGTCACAATAAACTGAGGATAAACTGCCGATGGGGCGACGTTTCGGTGAATGAGCCGAGTCTTTGTACTGCAGAGGCTGTAGCTTGATTGACGATGTGCTGTAGTGGGTGGAGACCATTGTTGAGGGTGGTGTCGAACTCTCCTCCCCAGCTCCAAGCATCAAGAGACACAGAAGGGAGGAAGGAGACAGCACAGGAGAACACAGGGAAAAACAGGAATTGTGACAGAAACGGAGGACACAGGGACCAGACTGATATCAATCTGTATAAACATGTATAGAGAGAGATCAGTCTGGATTTATCCCAGGTGTGTGAGTGTAAAAAGGCCCCCTCGTCCCGGTTTAAAGCACGTTTCTGTATTCCGTTGGCCTCTTTAATCCAGGATGTAGACACCGCTGCCGTCCTGCCTCCACCGGTAGGAAGACAGCGCCAAAACCAGTTTAAATCACCTGACCAGACATGTCACAGTAACATCACTTGACCCAAAGAACCTCATTGGTCTAGAATGTGAACACAAACAATTTACCTTATTCAGCCTGCACACTTTTTCCGTAAACGCAACTAAACCGTGCTTTCTTTGGGGTGACACTTCTGGTTATATGGGAATCCTGTTTATTTCGAAAAGTTTTGATGCTAAAATATTATATAAAGTAGGTTGTTTTGTGTCAAATGTTCAATGTTTATGCACAACAACAAGTCAACACTGCACCGATTCTCCGGGAAGCTTCAAAACAGCTCTGTAGTCTGTATAGAACTTATTTGCCGTCAAGATCGGCAGCTCCATACGAAATAATACGACCCAAATGACAATGGCGGTGCTCAAGGCAAGTTCCAGAATAAGCTGAATAGGCCAATCATCTCTAAAATGTGCACGTAACCAATAGAAAAATCCTGCTATTGTTATTATTTATAGGCATAGGGAGGTCACAAACTCT
Organism: Periophthalmus magnuspinnatus; assembly: GCF_009829125.3. Taxonomy (NCBI): domain Eukaryota; kingdom Metazoa; phylum Chordata; class Actinopteri; order Gobiiformes; family Gobiidae; genus Periophthalmus; species Periophthalmus magnuspinnatus. The sequence continues at coordinate 28,043,748 of NC_047138.1, read as the reverse complement.
ATAGAAAACCCAAGGGCAGTGATAAAATCGTCTACTCCAGCTTTAAAATCCACAGTGATCCATCTCTCCACCTGCGCTGCTTCGAGGGTAATCCCAGGAGAGGAGCGCCCCCGCTGGGACGCAGGACGTGTGGGTGAGGCCCCTCTCTGCTCTCACCTCCGGACCCAAGGGTGACCGCGGGTGGCCTGTTCCCATATCGGAGGCGGGCGGGGGGTGGGGGTCATCGACTCCACCACCGGATCTGTCCTTATCTCAATCCATGGACCGCAGCGCTGCATGGCTCCACCTGATAAACTGACCTTTGACCCCGGGAAGAAGTGCATTCACAACACGGAGCAGCACAAACAGGATAATCCCCAGAGCAAAGCACTTTCTCGGGGCGTCGCAGAGTCTTGGTGTGGGGGGGACTTTTGCTTCTGTCTAAAGACGCTGCACATGGAGGATTTTAAGCCTGATTTGGCTCAATATGATTTTGGGGAGGTGTGGCCTGAGCTGTTTTTCTCGTAAGAGATTATTAGCTCAGTGTATTTTTGCAAAGCCCAAAACCATAACAGCAGTTGCCTCTTAGGGCTTAACGAGATCATTGATTTAACCAACAGAAACTTAGAAAATCCAACAGTGAAACAAACATGGGTCAACGCCAGACAGGCAGATTAAAGGGCCATATTACACAATTTTATGATCTTTATTATCATTTTGTTTCCTCATCACCTCGAGTTGTGTTTCATTCACACATTAACACACTTCACTCAGACAGAAAACACTCTGTTCCACCTTGTGATGTCATGTGGTAATACAGGAAGTGCTCCACTGTGTTTTTAAATTCACAAACCTTCACTAGAATCACTTGGATAATTCCAGCCACGGATTTTCTATTCTCTACTGAACTAAAGGTAAAAGGTAGATGTTAATTTGACATCATAAGGTGGAATGGAGCATTTTGAGCATTGGAGATGTAGTAAAAGAGTAACTCAAACATGTGCGAATAAAACAAAACACAACTCCAGGTACGTTTTTGATGATGTTTGACATTATAACATGCCTAAAATCTCACATATTTAAATTTTCTGTAATATAGGACCTTTAACCAACTGCGACATGACATATACTGAAGAAGAAACTAACAATCTCTGCTATTTCATATGATTAGTTAAAGATATAGCAGAGTTTCTGGAACTGACCACAAAATACAGTGGAGTTTATGCTAATCAGTTACACTCAGCTCGGCTGTGACTAATTTACATGTATTTCTTCTCATATAATGCTCTAGTGAGCTGTACAGTCGTGTGTAACCTGGGTCTGCCTCTAATGACCCAGTGTGGAGCGCACATGTAGGGGTGATAAAAGGGTAGACAATAATCGTTCATGGGACATTTTATACAATTGTGATAATTGGCAACAAAGATAATCGGCATTATATCACCAGAATATGCAGAAAAAATGACTTACCCACAGGGGAGTCAACGGGGGGGGGGGGCAAAGGGGTGTGTTGTCCGGGGCCCCAGGGTCTTAGGGACCCAGAATTTGACCCTCTTCCTATTAATTTGTATTACAGGGGGGGCATGTGAGGCTTATTGTCCTGGGCCCCCAAATTTCAGTCCACGACCCTGCTCATCCATAATATTCTCTGTTAACCCTATAGCGTCGAAGTCTATCGTCGCCGATTGAGCGCGGATGCAGACTTTCCAGCAGCGTAACTCCGCAACCAGTCGTTTCCCAGTCATTTATTCAATGCGTAAAAGAAAAAATACTTATGGATGTGTAAAATAGAAGTAGATGTGTGAAAAAATGCAGTAAATTCTGATACTTCCTTTAATATGATTTTTATGGCTAACAAAAATATAAAAGTCTAGGTGACCTATACTGGCCCATAGTGTGCTCAGTCCTTAAAGGGCTAAAGTTGTAATTATTCCTATCCATAACAACTTTAGTCTTTATCGTGATCATATAATCGTTCATCGTAATTATTTTGGCCATGATAATTGTCACACAAAATTTCAATATCGTCCCACGCCTACGCACATGGCCCATATATTTGTTACATTTGGTAAATGTTCTACTTCCTCTTGGTTCGGTCAATCTTTACAATTTAGTCCCCAGTCGAACCACTTAAGCCAGGGGTGTCCAAAATGTTCTCATTAAGGGCCACATATATAAACACAGACAAAGCTGAGGGCCGATTGAGGGCCATAGACCGATCGCGTAGATTTTCAAAAATGTACAGTAAAATGTACTGTGCTGGGCCAATTCCCCTGGAAGCTTGAGGGCCAAGAAAAATTGGTCTGCGGGCCGCATTTTGCCCCCGGGCCACAGTTTGGGCACGTCTGACTTAAGCGGACTAACGGGTGTGAAAGTGCCCTATGTCTGTGTCGTCTTAAAATAGCAGAGGATAATGAAATCTTCCATATATTCTGTATATTGTACAGACAGAAAAATGAGCTACAACATTTTATCTTTTTAAATTAGAGGTATGCTTCCTCATATCCCAGTATATCTCCAATCTAACTTTCTGATCTGTTGGCAAAATGAAGAATATTCCTTGGTACTTCATTTCTTTTAGCTCGTGTTTTGTCTGAACAAGTTGTAGACCAGTTATCAGAGCGAAAGCCCAGATCAAACCCGGCTCATAAGAACGTGATGGGAGAGGGACTGACGGAGATGTGAACACGGAAGACGCGAGCAGGAGGAGATTGGGAATGAGAAAGTCTAAGATGAAAGGGAGAAGTTGGGAGTCGGCCAAGCGATTTGATTGAAAACTTTTTGTGAGTTTTGGTGAGTGCTCTCGGTCAGAAATCTATTGAAAAGTTTGACCTGAAAAGTGAAAGAAAGAAGAAATGGACCTCATGGCAGCACTGCTATCAATCACTGTTTGATTTGAGAGATGAGAGGGGAGTGAGACCAGGAACTGTATTAGAGGTGAGTTATGACCACGCCAAGGTCCAGAGCAACCAACTTTTATCTACTTTATAAGATTAAAGAAGAAAAAAACAACTTTCATAATAACTACACACCTAGTTAGCCTTAATAAAACAAGTACAGTACAGTGGTTCCTTGTTTATCGCAGGGGTTACGTTCTAAAATAAAGTAGTCGGCTTTATTTTTTACAATTATTCTATATGTTTTGCAGCTGTAAAACCCCTCACCACACACTTTAAACACTTTTCTCAGACACGTATTGACATTTTCTCACATTTCTCTCTCGTTTAAACTCTCTCAAAGTTCAAACCTTCGTCGACGCCTTTGTCGGTGCAGAACGTTTCATCGACATTGTGGGTTTTGTCGGAGAGAAAACTTGCAAACGCACAGCACTTCAGAGTCACACTGCGATCCAACATTTATGTAAATTTGACTGAACACGTTCTGTACTGTAAGATATAGTGAGAGACAACTGTAATCGTAAATATACTCAAGCCACTTCATCATACATCAAGGAACCACTCACCCATTCACACACACACATTCATACACCAGTGCGCGCAGACACTGGGGGCGAGGTGGGTGAAGCGTCTTGCCCAAGGACGCAACAACAGCATTCACCCGTGGGAGCTGGAATCGCACCGCCAAACTGTGAGCCAGCGGATCTGACCGCTCAACCGATGACGTTCATGTCGACAGCGGGATTCGAATCACCATCATTTTCGGATCAGTGGATGAACGCTCTACCAACTGAGCCACCGTCAAAACCTGTTCCTCACTCATGGATCAAACTCTATACCATACATAGATTATTATATTTTACATTTTGTTCATTGCAAACCACAATATTGGTTGAAAATGGCGTGATAACAGAAACGACGACACATCCATTGACTTCCTGTTCATGTAAAACTTTCACCATAGCAAATAGAATTTTCATTTACTTGTTTTAACTGTTGGAAAATCAATTGCAATTTTGTATTTTTTTTTGTATTTTATTTTTTTTTTTTATCAACAAGAACGGCCCAGAGTCAGATTTTTTTTTTTTTTTTATATAATCACAAGTAGAGCAGTGGGTGGAGATAGGAGGTGGTTGGCATCTCTGAGTAAACTCATAATCTCGATTAAGTCTATTTTTGTATATAATCTGACCCTTTTAAAGCCGTGCTGTGTAACTTCCCTGTTTGAGAGTTGGGGGTTTTCCTTGCCTCTTTGGGATTTAAAGCGATGACAACAATAAGATTCCTATCAGTGCTCACATGCCCCACACAAATGTATACAGCGCGCCCAGAACGCAGTTTAATCCCACTTTTCAGCAAGTCGCACTATGGAATCCAAACACACCTCGTGCCAAAGGGATAAAGCCACAATAACACGGCCGATACCATCACGATTCAAAAATACAGTGTGTGTTCCATTAGCATGCGCTCTGTCAGGGCCTGATTATTATTGTTAACAAGGGATAAAGGTACAAGTACAGATAAGGGTTCGGGCTTGTGTTAACATATACGGCATTACGGCTGCTGCTGCTGAAGTCGAGCTAATGCTAATGCTAATGCTAGATCTTGGACAGCGTTATAATAAACAAAGCGTCTTACATTGATTTGATGTTGCAAATGTAAAAGGACACTTGCAGATTGTTTTATGAGAAGAAATTGCATCACTTCTAATAGAAAATGTTAATGTTAAGATTCAAATATTTTAAATAAAAGGCAAATGACATTACTTCACAAACTGAAAACATACAAAATAAGACACAAAGACAGAATGCAACTACAAATCTATACAACAGGTAATTTAACTGGAAATATTTACTGTTTTTTGTCATTGTAGAACAGCTCGAGTGTGTGTTTGTTACTGGGGAGGCCATTGGAACAGATTTTTGTCTTAAAAGCGTAAAAACAGAACTAGCTTGTTTTAAACGGTTTGCAGTGATCCAAAGTTGCGCTATTTTGTCCGTAAATCAAGATATGAACATTAATAACAAACAAATCAGGCACCTTCTTTCCATGAGGTCACTTGGGCTAGCGTTTGCAACTCCCTGCTAAACCAGCGGTGCAGATGGGAAAGGGCGGTTCCTTCAATCTCGCGCCGGATTGGCTCTTTGGTTGCTATGATACTGACAGTCGGAATTCCAAATAATGACCTCAGCTCCAAATTCACCCGTATAACTACTAGCCTTAATTTGACTGGAGCCGAACGCAGTCTACGGCACTAAATCATCTTTATTCTAAAACTTTTGTCCAGTTGAGATAATAGAATTTTCTTTTGTTATTAATGCAATGGGTTTATAAACATGTCACAACTTTCATAGACCAGAGCAGAGTTTCCCATCATGATAAAAGTAACAACTAGCAAGCTAAAGATCACTTCCTGTTCCTGTCAGACAATAAAACAGTGTCATTTTATGCAGATAGCTCACAGCTGGCTTATTTCGACCTCGATCTGCTTACGTAATATATCTGTACTGGATATACAAATACATGGGAAAAATGGAGTCCCGGGCTCTTAATACACATGTGGATTCCCCATAGACAATTCTTCCCAGATATTTTAGCTCCTGTCTCAATCTGAAAATACATTTCAATTAAGTTTGGAGTCTAAACAGCCTGAAGGCTCCATCTGACCTTACTCCACTGGCCTGTTGCATGCTGGGATCTCTGCTTGTCTTCACTGCAAACTCTAAAAGGGCTTGAGAATGAGTGAGAAATAATGAGTTCGTATTGGGCTTATTTTAACATGGGGCCAGTCTCTTCTGATTAGCAGTAAACAAAAACATTCCCCGTGGACGCCACATGGAGATGGAGAAGAGAGAGTTTTTCTGGAATAACAAACCCAGCATGTGATCTGCGGACAGCCAGAACGCAGCTCTTATTAACGCCACGACGGAGACGCGATGAGTTTTCTGATCATGTAGTACTATGGAAACAACAACAACCCTACGCTAACAGAGATTTAGGAAGCAATCGTGGACTATGTAACCTATTGCTCCCCAGAAACACATTCAAATGATCTACGTCCCATTCAATTATAGTGTTTGTATTGAGAAAAAATGCATTCTTACCATAGACTGTATAAAGAAGTGGACTAAGTGAGTGTAACATCGGCCATAGCGTTCGACTCCAGTCAAATGAAGTCTCATCCTAGCAGTTATAGGGGACAATTTGTATCATAGCAACCAAAGAGCCAATCCAGAGCGAGGCTGTTGAAGGTAACGCCCGTTTCCAGGGAGAATACTTAGCAACTCAATCAAACCTGTTGCTAACGGTAGTGGGAATGACCTCGGAGAAAGAAGCTGCTCGATTTAGCTGTTATTGATTTTCATATCTTGAGTTATAGACGCAAAAGTTAAATAAACATACCGGGATCTTATAGAGCGGGTTAATACGAACATTTTAAGACCAGAATGATGAGCCTGACAATAGCAGTTAAAGAAAGAAGGGTGACAGTTTTTCAATAGAAAGTGAACAGGAGCCAGAGTCGATGGAGCCGGAAACGCCCCCATGCTCACTTCTTATATGGAACGCAACGGCTAGAAGGTTAGCTATGTCCATTCATATATACAGTCAATGATTCTTACTTTGAACAGGTTTTTCTTTCCATAGATCTGACCTGTAACTTTGTGCCACCTGTAACATATAAATGCAGGAATACTGTTGAATTGTTGAAGTGGCATTGAAATCCATTTTAAACTACAAAAAGGTCAAAATTTGGATAAGATGGACATATAGTAAAGTACAGATCTATTGTGTAAACCAAAACAAAATGAAAATGAAAAATAACAGGTATAAAGTAAACAGAATATACCAGCACTTTTCTGATCCTTATTATAATGTTGTTTCCTCATCACAAACAGTAGAGTTGTGTGTTTTCATTCACACATGTTTAACACACAAACCTGCATATTTGAAAAAAATGGAAAACACTCTGTTCCACCTTGTGATGTCATGTGTTGATACAGGAAGTGCTCCATTGTGTTTTTAAACTCCACACACCTTCACTAGAATCATTTGGATGATTTCAACCCTGGAATTGCCTGAACAAATGTTAAAAGGTGGGTGACAACTACCGCTTCATGACATCACAAGGTGGAACAGAGCATTTTGAGCTTTGGATATGCAGACAGCACGATAACGCAGGATTATTTATACATGTGTGAATGAAACAAAACACAACTCCAGGTATGTTTTTGAAGAGGTAAAGGCTTTATAACATGGCTTAAAGCTCACAACAGTCCATTTTGTGTAATATGGGACCTTTAAATCAAGTTAAATAAGGACTAAATCAGGACTAAGCCAACACGATCCAGAAATAAACCAGGTCTGAACAAGAACCCGGACTCACAGAACTCACAGTCCCACCTCGCCCCCCCCTCCCCTCTTTGGAGTGAGGAATTCTGGGCTCTTCACCCAAACGTGACCCCTCCACGGAGCTGCTCTGTGCTAATGCTAAATGATTGATACTAGCCTTCGCTAACTAGACTCCTGGGTCCAACAACAACATGCCGGCTGGTCAGTGCGTTTAATTCTCCGAGTGTGTGCATATGGAAAAAGCCCTGGAGATCCTTAGGAAAAATGTGTTTGTGAGTCAGAGAGGCTGCGGGATATAAAGGTTTGAACAGAGGGATAGTTAAGGCCGTATACACCGGGCTGTTCTTATTGCAATGGGAGCTAACAGTTAACAGAACAGGCTAAAGGTGTGTAATGTTGAAGAGGTTCTACCCAAGGAATGAAATTAAAGTTTGTTTTTTATATTTATTTATTTAAAATCTACAAAGGTTTGAACTTTGAGAGTGTTTAAACAAGAGAGAAATGTGAGAAAATGTTAATGCCTGTTTGAGAAAAGTGTATAAAGTGTGTGGTGAGGGGTTTTACAGCTGCAAAACATATAATAATTGTAAAAAATAAAGCTGATACTTCGCGGATTTCACCTATTGCGGGTTATTTTTAGAACGTAACCCCTGTGATAAATGAGGGACCGCTGTATATATAAATGGACATAGCTTGCCCGTGCTCCAAATAGTGAACATAGACGCACTTCTGGCTCCACTGACTCTGGCTCCAGTTCACTTTACATAATAAAACTGTCACCCCCTCTCTCTGTAACTGCTGCACTGAGCCTCATCATTTAGTTTTAAAATATTCGTATTAACCCGTTCTACGTGATCCTCGTGTTTTTACGTTTATATTTTTCATTGTGTCTGTAACTCAAGATATAAACTTTAATCTTGACTTGCAAATATCAGGTTCCAAACTTCGTGTGGCAACGTCTTCATAATTTACACAGGTTAGCTGAGGCTAGCGCTACATGCTAGAGGTGTTTTCAGATTTGTAAAAGTTGCAAAATGAAAGGCAAAAGGGAGAGATGCTGTTCCTGAGAAGCGCTTGTGTTTACTGTCGGTCACAAAGATTGATCACAGACGCGGAGACAGGATGGCTCACTCTGCAGCCAAGACTCCAAAATATCAGACACATTCGAAGTTTGATCTTTGTCCCAGTTTCACTCCGAGACCTATGACCTACAATTTTTAGCTATGACTCAAGCCAAAATTGTGCAGTGGACAGCCGGCTTTAGGGTCAAGATGAGACCACTGTGTGCTGTCTGCATCTAATTATGAAGCAACTTTATCGTCCGCAAACCAGGAAATAAGGCTGGTACACTGTTAGCATGCTAGTTGATGTCGGCATTATCGCCCTAGCCTCTGAAAGTTGAGAAAAAAACATAAACTAATCATGGTAAGAAGGATGCTCTGAAAGGGAGGGATAACGTTAGACTACTGCAAACTGTTTAAAATGAACTTATTCAGTAAAACGTCAGGTACAGCGTCTCAAAAACTAAAGGCGAGACTAAATCAGAGCTTACCCAGGACACACACAAGGCACTGGACTGTTCATTTTAAACGGTTTGCAGTGGTCCCAAAGTTATTCCTCATTTACCTTAAGCATTCCGAGCATCCCAGTTATTCACCATGATGAGTTTATAAGTGCTTTGCTAATTTCACTCAAATACATGAGAAAAATCAGGTACAGAGCCTTTAAGTATAGACATTCTGGGGCATTTTGGGGTACTGTAATTAAATAAGACAGTTATGTTAGATCTTTCAGGACTGTATTGCACAAAGCAGATGAACTAACACTGAGTTTAATTCCTGACTCAGAGTTATGTTACTCAGACTCACACTGGGCCAACACACTTTCCTTTTTCAGAAAACAGATTTGAAGCAAAGTTGGACCACTCAGAGTTTATTCACTTTGAGTTTAGGAGAAAAGCCATAATCAGTGTATCAAAGAAAAGAGGATTCACCATGGCAACGGTAAACCAGAGGAGGCGTTCATCTTAGAGGGACAGGAAGTCACGTGACGGCTGACAGGTTAAATTCAGGTTTAATATTAAAATTAGATGTTAAGTAATACGTTTGTGTGATGGATTAAGCACAAATGTTTTTATACTTGAACTTTTTTCAGAGTAGAACTGTCCAATCAGAGCTCTCTTTCAGGAGTACACTCTGGATAAATTCAGGGTTAGATGAATAAAACCTGCTCTGGATCAGGTTAGGTTCACAGACTGAGTTACCCTGGTGACTGACTCAGGGTTTAGCTTCACTCTCTCTGTGAAATTAAAAACGCCGAGTTGTTCTTTCCAGGGTTAACAAAGTCTGAGTTTGTTCTAAACCTCTGTATTCACTCACTATCAACTGCCAATAGTGATCAGGAGTAAGATCTACAGCTACATGCTAATTATAGGACTGTTTGAACGTTACCTGAGGCTATAAACCACAAATTCAGTTTAAATCTGTCCTTTCTATTAATACCCAGAGTGCATTGCATTCATCATTACAGTGTATAGGGTGGTCATTAGTGCAGGTTAATGGAGCGGGAAGAACAGTGTCCTGCCTCGGGTTTAATGCACTAAGTGGCTATCGAACCAGGTCAGAACCATCAGAATAAATTATAATGCCCAGATAAGTTGGTTCATCTAAAAGAGGGGCTGATGGGTAATATTGTAATAATGCGAGATAATACAGTTTGGATTGGATAAAGTACATTCATTTATTGACAAAACACATTCAAAGCATTTTTCTATTGCTGTTCTGTTTGACCTGGCAGCTTCCCTTTTAACAAACTAAATATTCTAGGTAATACTTGCAATTCATTTCTATGTATTTATTTAAAGGTCCTATATTATGTAAAATGGACTCTTGTGAGCTTTGTCATGTTAGAATGATATTACCTCCTCAAAAACATACCTGGAGTTGTTTTTTTATTTCATTCACGCATGTCTGAGTAATGCTTTATTATTAGTCTGTCTCCAATCTCCCTCAAAATGCTCTGTTCCACCTTGTGATGTCACAAAGTGGTAGTTTTCATGTTAAAAAAAAACAAAACGTTTTACCTTTTGTTCAGTAGTAAATTGGCAATTCCAGGTCTGAAATGATCCAGATGATTCTAGTGAAGGTTTAACAACTCAGTGGAGCACTTCCTGTATTAATGCGTGACATCACAAGGTGGAACAGAGCGTTTTCTGTTTAAGAACACAGGCTACATATGCAGGATTTGTGTGTTAAAAATATGTGAATGAAACAAAACACAACTCCAGGTAAGTTTATTTACTATGAACTCTCACTTTCGTCCCTCAACCAACTCAGCGCCTCAACACTAATAGGTCTTGGGTTCAATTCCTGAGCTGCACGTGACCTTTCCGTGTGGACTTTGCATGTTCTTCCCGTGTCTGGGTACTTCGGTATCCCACGGCACAACAGGTTAATCCAGCTGGCTACCATTTACCATGAATCTAGAAGAAGAGCGGGTTTAAGGCACGTTACGCAAAATTTGGAGAGTCTGACACGTACTTCTTTCCATGGAGATATCACTGGTTTTCCTAGAAAGTTCCTCAGTACGGCACATAGACTGAATATATAAATGAACATAGCTAACCTGGTACGAAGTGAGCATGGACGCACTCTACTCCAATTCACTTTACATCAAACAAACTCTCGCCCCTATGTCTTCATTTTGGTCTTAAAATGTTCATATTAACCCACTCTACATAATCCTCGTGGTTTTATTTCACTATTGTGTCCGTAACTCAAGATATGGACATTAAAAACATAAGCCTTCTTTCCCTGAGGTCACTCCTGCTAGCGTTAGCAACAGGTTTGATTGACAGTGTTGCTAAGGGGTGGTTTTAGAGGTGTGGGCTGGAAGGGGCATTACCTTCAACAGCCTCGCTCTGGATTGGCTCTTTGGTTGCTATGATACTCACAGTCGGAATTCCAAATATGGACCTCGGCTCCAAAATGGCCGCTATAACCGCTAGCCTCGATGGGCTTCATTTGACCGGAGACGAACGCTATGGGTGACGTCACACTCAGTTCACTACTTTATACAGTCTATGGTTTGACGTTAAATGTATTCATCTCAGTGGAAACAAAGGTGACACGGTAAGAATGCGTCGTTTTCGATGTTATTTTGATAAAAGTAACAGTAAATCAATAAATGTAAGATAGTTTTATGAAGTTTAACGCCATACTGTGGAACATTCCAGCTAAAACAATACTCTTTATGCAGACAAACAGGAAAGTTCCATAATTCCCCTTTATGTCAAGGCCTACCGTTTGGAATTCAACAGGACTTTTTTGTTCTTGAACCGTGCGAGACAAAACAAAAGTGCAAAAAAGTGGTGTTATGTAAAATGAGTGAATAACAAAATAAGAGGAGCGTTTTAATCAGGGGATAATCATGAGGAATGTGAGTGATTTGTCACAGCTTTTGTTTCTCTGATTGTGTTGCCCTTCACAAACTCCACAGGCCTGAAAACTTGTGTCTGAGTTTGTATAAAGAGCGACGATGCGCTGGAGACAGAGGGATTAACATACGCTGACTAAGATCGTAAAGGCAGTGTCTGTCTGGACCACTCCTACTGACTCCAACAACAACAACATGAGGAGACAGGACCCGGGGGACGAGAGACGAGACCGAGCGAGGTGTGCCCAGTGTGTTCAATACAGTGACAGTACTGTTATTGACTCATATCTGTAGTAATACTGTGTTGGGAATGTCTGTGTAATCCCTCAGTCATCCAGATGTAATCCATAGCAAAAAGAATGATAAACAGAAACAGTAAACAAACAGGTATGTGAGGTCGATTTCACACATGCACTAGATTTAGTTATGTTTACTTACGTTTGGGTAGGTCTTTTTTGTGTACACTGTGCATCATTGACCTGTTGTGGAAATTATCTGTTAAATAGCATACAAAAAGACTGTCTAGCTTAGTTTATTATGTTTGCACCGGTAAATAAATGGTCCAGCTACTGACAGACAGAGTTTCTGCTGCAGTGGCCCCAGAGCAATGGTGTAACATTTAAATACTGTCTGAGGTCCAAGCCCTTCCCCAAGTACAATTTACATTTAGGTCAGTCTGGCTGGACATTTGGCCTTCTTAGCTCAGAGCGGTAACATATTTACATTAGCATTTGAGGTCAGGTAAGGAAGATCAAACAATAGACATGTAAATGGAAACACAAAGTTACCAAGAGCCTCCTGTGAGACTAAAGGATTTGAAAAGACTAGTGTGGCTTTTAACACTTCTTGCAGTGTATCTTGGACAATGGAAAAACAACACACTATACTAAAATTTCCACGTGAGAGTCTATCAGCTGATTGCCAAACGTATTTCTATGGCAACATGCTTCAAGCAGACAGAGCCCCGTGTATGTGACACACACTCACTTTCCCTAAACGCAGTGATGACTGTACACGCTGGTGACGGAGGAGAAAAATCTTTGAATGACACACAGACAGACCCAGACTCACCTGCACAGATGGACCCAGGCTCACCTCCGCAGACAGACCCAGACTGACTTGCCTTTTTGCCCAATTCCAAGCACTTTTATTTTCATCATGGACAGCTTAGGATGGCCCAAGCTTCAGATACTAATACTAATACAACGGTACTACTACTACAACTAGTACTACTGCTATTCCTTCTACTCAGCCTACTACTACTACCACCACCACCAGTGCTACTACTCCTACTACTACTAATACTATTACTGCTCCTTCTACTCATCCAGCCACTCCTCCTACTACCACTACTACTACTGCTATTACGCTTGTACACGTACTAAAGAATATATTCACTTTTATGAATGGACAAGCTGTAGAAATATCTAGGACGCAGACTTCTTGTAGACTATCCAGTTACCATATACCATTACACACTACTAAACAATACACTATACTGCCTACAACTACTATTATATTACTACTACTACTTCTCACAGACAATACTGTCACTTAAGTTACCTCCTCTCCCCCTCTCTCCTCTCCCCTTCCTCTGTGAGCCATCAGCGCCATGTTACGTTTAAGGTCAGATCCTGAGTCTCCATTTCAGCGTCGCCTTGAGCCCGGAGAGCACTAATAAATTGGACTTTTGTCTGTCGGCCATGTTGGATTTCAGAGGTGACGGCCCCTCTCTGCCCTCAGTCTGCTGGAGTTACATTAAAAGGCCCTGAGCTGCAGAAAAAGCATTGAGCGAAAGACCAGAGCCACTTACAAGATATCTGAGGTTCAACCGCTGATGGGATAATGTGATCTGATCACAACACTACACATGAAGTACCACTACTACAGGATTACTTCAATGCAAAGTGCTAGTATTGAGTGATTATTATAGTAATACTGTATTGGGATTGGGTGTAATAAAGAGTACATTTATTTCAACTACTACTATAGTTGCTACTAGGCCTACTACTACTACTGCTACTATTTCAATAACTACAACTGCTGCTTTTACTTCTACTACTACTATTACTACTACAACTACTACTTAAAAAAAACAAAAAAAAAGACACTATTTCAACTGCTAACAATACAGCAACCAAAACCACTACATTTACTCCGCTCTTACTGTCTCCTGCTACTACTATTTTTAACTTTTAATTCTTGTAAAAATACTACTCCTACTGGTCGCACTACTGTTGATACTATGATTAGAACTGGTACTGCTACTTCAACTAGGATCTGAACGTAAATGATACATTGGCAACACAAATAACTGCATGTGTGCTTATCTCTCTATCAAATATGTTTTTAGAGTAGTAGAGAGTACATTTACTTACAACTCCTACTATAGTTGCTACTAGGCCTACTACTAGTAATAGTATTACTGCTGCTATGATTTCAATTACTTCTGCTGCTGCTGCTACTACCAGTGCTACTTCAAAAACCACTACTACTACCACCACTCCTTCAACTACTAATAAAACTGCAGCCACAACTCCTTTTACTACTACTACCTCAATTACTACTTCTAAAACTACTTATTCTTATCATGGCTACTTTAATTACTACTAATTATTATACTACTAAACCTACTACCAATTACTACTGCTACTTGTACCACCACCACCACTACTACCACCACTACTACCACTACTACTACTACTACTACTACTACTACTACTACTACTACTACTACTACTACTGCTGCTGTTACTTCAGCTACCACAAATTGCTATTATTACTTTAATTACTATACTACTAAACCTACTAACAATTACTACTGTTACTTTTACCACTATCAGTACTATTCCAGTACAACTTCTTTTAATACTACTACCTCAATTACTACTACCAATATTACTTATTCTTATCACAAATGGATACTTTAATTAATATACTGCTAAACCTACTACCAATTACTACTGTTACTTCTACCACCACTACTACTACTACTACTACTACTACTACTACTACGGCTACTACTACTACTGCTACTACTGCCACGTCTACTACGACTACTACTACTTCTCAACTTAAACAATGTACTTTGACAATACAAATGAAATGTGGACTTTCCTCTTTCTGTCAAATATATCTTCACTGTAAGTTTCACATTCTGAATTATAACATTTTAAAAATGGTTGTCGAATGTTGAATCCTCCACTTTATGGCGTTGAACTTAATTTACGGCTCCCCTCTCTCAGACACAGGTGCATAACGCGCAAAGGAAAACCTAAACCGACTCAGCCTCACTCAGGGGTCACGACCTTTTGACCCCAGGACAGGTGTGATGCCGACCTTTGACCTCGTGCTTTTGAGCAGGAAACGAGGGAGAGCTCCAAAAGTCAGTCCAGGTTTACAAACTGACCCAAGAGCCTGTGTCAGAGGAGGAGCGAGGAGCGAGGAGCGGTTTACAGCGAATCAACTGGAGACCAAGGACATTTAAGATTCAACCAGAACCTGCAGGTTACTTAATGTTACTACAGGAGGAGGAGCCAAAACTGTACTGAAAGTGCAGTGTGGAACTTTACTACTGCTACTACTACTACTGCTACTACTACTACTGCTACTACTACTACTACTACTACTACTACTACTACTGCTACTACTACTACTACTACTGCTACTACTACTACTGCTACTACTACTACTACTACTGCTACTACTACTGCTGCTACTACTACTACTACTACTGCTACTACTACTACTACTACTACTACTACTACTACTACTACTACTACTACTACTTCAATTACTACTACTTTATTTATTTTATTATTTATTTATTTATTTCAGGGACAATGCACATTAATAAACATTTGCCTGTAAATATGCCAGAATTAGCCTGAGGGCTATTTTTCAGTCCTGGGACAGGTGTAAAATGTCGACCTGTAGGAAATAAAATACAATAGAATAAAAACAAGGTTATTATTTACACTCTAAAATCATTCTTACATACAGTTGCATACAACTCCATTCTTATAGTTATAAAACCACATTCAGCCACATACATTCATTTTGAATGAATGAATGAATGAATGGTTTATTTTGGTAAAATTACAAAATTGATAGAATCAAATCCACAATCAAATAAATAACCAAAAAAGGAATAGGCAGAAGCTAAGGCTTATATTTGCCTATCCAGCTCTTCTTGACATATGTCTAGAGAATCAGCTTTACATGAAAAAAAAAAAAAAGAAGATATATACATATGCATCTACATGCATACACATGAACATAGATAGCATGGACAGTACATGATTACAAATAAATCGTATCTATATATAATATAATAATAATCATTTATAATCTTCTGTTTTAAAGTTCGTTTGACGCTCACCAGAGAAGTACATAATTTGAAATGATCATTTAGGCCATTCCATAGATTCACACCCGTAACAGAAACACACCTGGATTTTACATTAGTTCTTTCCTTAGCACATTCAAAAATAAACAGACCTCCTAAATTATATTTACCCTCCCTTAACTGAAATAATTTCTGAATACCAGAGGGAAGACTTTTATTTAATGCTCTGTACATTATTTCCAATATTTTTATATATACAATATCCATAAATTTTAAGGTATTTGTTTGTTGGTTCACGATATCCTGCTTTATTAATGAGTCTAATAGCTCTTTTTGTAATTTAATTATCATGTCTGTGTTAGTTTTGTTTGCATTTCCCCATATTTCTGAACAGTATGATAAATAGGGCATAACCAAAGAGGAGTATATAATATACAAGCCTTTTACGTTTATTAAATCTTTTGTTTTAAATAATATTCCAAAAGATTTAGCAATTTTGTTTCTAATATACTCGATATGCGGTTTCCAACTAAGTTTATTATCTAAGATCACACCTAAGAATTTAGTTTCATAGACTCTTTCAATTTAAGTGTAATTTTACATTATTATATGTCCTATTACCGGAAAAGATCATAAATTTAGTTTTGTTTTCATTTAATGATAACTTATTATAATCAAACCACTTTTTTTTTTAATCACAGCTAATTCTTCCTCTACTGTTTGCAATAATTCATCCATATTCTTTCCAGAACAAAAAACATTTGTATCATCAGCAAACATAATACATTTCAACATAGTGGATATTGTAAAAATATCATTTAAGTATAGTACGAATAATTTTGGTCCCAAAACTGAACCTTGAGGAAGACCACATTTTACAGTTTCAGCCACAAACACAACATACCGTTGTCTACATACACACACATACACAAACAGACATACAACAAAACTCAAACAGAGGCAGGATGGAGACAGGAGCATCGAGAGGTGGATGTTAGTGGTGACAAGACTGATTTTCACTTAACCATTTCTTTAACTGTAATTTAAATGAGGTGTAAGTGGGGAGACTTCTAATTGTGGTGGGGGTGGTGTTCCAGTCATGGGCAGCTTTCACAGAGAAGGTGGTTTGGCCAAAGAGACTTTTTCTGAGTGGGATGATGCAGTCCCCTCTCGATGCCCCTCTGGTTCTTTTGAGGTCAGAGGTCCTGATGTGAATAAACTGTGTGAGTGGAGGAGATGACAAGCCATGAATGATTTTATATATGAGACAGAGATGAGCATATTTGACCATGTTTTCCCAGTTCAGTAGATTGTGTTTTTGGAGGATTGGACAGTGGTGATAAGAGTGTGGTTTCCGATCGAGAGTCCGTTTATAAAGAGAGTGGATGGGTTTTAGAGCTGTAGAAGTTGAGCGAGACCAGACAGTGAGACAGTAAGTGATATGGGAAAGTATCATGGAATGTATGAACATTTTGGCTGACTGTATGGACATTTGAGGTCGAACGTGCCGAAAATCGCTGAGATTAAATTTGATGCGATTACAGATGATTTTTATGTGGGATTTGAAAGTGAGTTTTGAATCAAGGGTGACACCGAGGTATTTGTATTCTGGAACCACCTGGAGCTGTTCGCCGCACACACGGACGTCAGGATTTATGGAGGAGCTGTTATGAGATTTGGTAAAGAACATTGCGAGTGTTTTGGATGCGTTTAGCTGTAGACATGAGTGCTGTAACCAATTTGTGACATGAACTTGGGCCTGGATCATTGATGTATAGTGAGAATAATAATGGACCTAAAATTGACCCTTGTGGGACACCAGTGGAGAGACTAAGGGGGGAGGAAAGATGTGACTGAATTCTAACATATTGAGAGCGGTCTGTTAAATAAGCCTGAATCCATTTTACAGTATTGGCAGAGAAGTTGAAGTGTTGCAACTTATTCAGCAGAATGTTGTGATTAACCGTGTCAAATCCCTTTCTCAGATCAAGGAAAACGGTGCCAACGACCCCACCCTTGTCCAGTGACTGACGAATATTTTCTGTAAAGAAGCAAGTGGCCGTTTCAGTTGAATAGTTGGTTCGAAATCCAAACTGCATTGGGTGTAGCGTGAATGGGGTGGTGTTAAGGTGGTTTATAATCTGTTCAGCAACTAGTTTCTCAGCAACTTTGGACATTATGGGAAGTATAGTTATTGGTCTGTAGTTGGCTAATGAATGAGGGTCACCGTTTTTCAATATTGGGACGACGATGGCAGATTTCCACGTCCTTGGAAATGCTCCCTGTGAGATGGACTGATTAATTATGTGTGTTATGGGTTGTAAGAGCGATGAGCCGAGTTCCTTTAGCATTATTGAGTCCATGTTGATGATTTCTTTGCATGTAGATGATTTAAGTGAGTTAATAGTCCGGCGTACATCATAGTGGGAGACACAGGCGCATGTTGATCTACAGAAAAATTATTTGTACATTCAGGTGAGAAATGATTTGCGATGCTAGCCACAGAGTCAATAAAATCGTGGTTAAAGGCTTCTACCACTTCTGCTGAGCTGCTTACAAGGTTTTGACCGATTTTTATTTCAACTGTTATCTGTGTTTTTGGGCGATCACCAATCTTTTTTTTTATTTGGTCCCATATTGTTTCACAATTTCCATTTGCCTTTTCAATTAATGTCATAAAGAAATCAGCTTTAGCTTTCCTGAAGGACCTTACCACTTTATTTCTCAGCATTGTAAAGCGAACCCTGTCTTGAGAGGACTTGCTTTTATTCGCGATCTTTAAAGCACTGTCTCTTTCTTTCATTAGTTTTTTAAGGTTATCATTTATCCATGGAACTTTATTCTTTCTCTGCTTATGTCTAATTTTCTGTGAGAATTCTTTTATAATTTTTCCCAATGAATTAAGAAGATTTTCACACTCTTGTTCACAATCCTCCATAGTTATCAGGTTGTCCCAGCAGACTTCATTAACTTTAACTAGAAAGTCCTGATATTTGTTTTTAGGAATGCCCACAAATTCCTCCGTATTGCTTGCACTAAAGCGCTTTTTGCTAATTTTTCTATTTAACAGGATGAGGTTGTGGTCAGATAGAGCTGATAGCATATTCAATGACTTTGCAATTCTCTCTGGCCTGTTACTAAAAATTAAATTAATTTGTGTTCTTGTTGGTCCTTTTATAATTTGTACAAGATCAAATTTGTCTGTGATTTTCTTAAGTTTCTGACGAGTGTTTCTGTCTTCCCAGTTTATTAAAGTTGAAGTCCCTCATAATGATTATTTCCTTGTCAAGATTGCATTGCTTTAGTAGGTGTTTGAAATTGCCATAGAAGCTGATGTCGGCAGATGGTGGCCTATAAATTAATATAATTATAAAAGACATTTGTTGAGAGAGCAAAATTTTGAGGCCTAAACATTCTAATAGCTGGTCATTTGCCCATTGGATTTTTTCGCATCCCCCTTTTTGGGACCTTCCCTATCTCTCCTGTATATGTTGTAGCCAGAGATATTTAGAGCCGCTTTTGGAGAGTTGCTTTTGAGAAACGTTTCAGACATGCAAAGAAAGTCTAGGTTGGAGTCCAGCAGTAGATGTTGTATTTGTTCACTCTTGGATAATATACTTCTAATGTTTATATGGCCACCTAGGATTCCCTTTGGTTTAGCGTCAGGATCCCAAACAGTGCGAGAATGATTGACAGTCTAAAAGAACTCCCACTTCCGATTCTTCTGTATGCCTTGGTTCAGCTGTTTCCTATTTACATTTTTCGATGCCACGTGAATTGGAGAAGCGCATGAGTTAGTTTTTAGTTTGGTTAAACGTGTTAAAACAGTGTGTGAACCCTGGTTAGATTCACTTTGTACGGTAGTTTTCAAGCCCAGAGTGAGGTCTAATCGCTCCGGAGGGTACGCGGCGCTTCACAGGCTCCTATCCCAGCGAGAGGACCCTGGGTGCAAGGGTCCCCGACATCCACAGCGTCGGCTCGTCTCTCTCGGAATGTAATGAGGCGCTCCCCCGTAGATGGCGAAGATAACGGAGAAGACGAGTTAGTGACATCGAGTCGACCATGAAGCACATTGTGCAGCGGACATACCTCTTGGAATGTAATGAGGCACTCCCCCGTAGTTTCGCAGACACCTGCCCCGCTAAAGGAACCCCGAGTGCACCGGTCCCCATACCCCGGTATAGCATTAGCACGGCTCGCTCCGGTGGTATCCGCGGCATCACACGAGGATGACGGATAAGACAGGTTAGTGTTATCTTGATTATACCGTAGAGCATCGTGCTCTGAACATACCTCTAGGAAAGATGTAAAGTGCTCCACCGAGGTACTTTTATCACCTGTTTCTGGCGGGAGGGCGTGCTGGGGCCGCGGCAGGGGTGAATGTCTCCAGACAGCAACAAACAAATCACGATGATCAGTGAATTAGCCCATTGATGACGTGCTGCCTTATTAATGTTCTTGTTCGACTGGGTGTAGAGTGTTGGAAATATGACAGATACGGCCAGGAGGTGTTGACCGTAGCCGATGTTTGGCCCAGCATTAGCCCAACTGTTTGGATGATTATTGAGGTAATCCAGCAGTTTACATGGCAGTTTGTGGTAAAAATATGGTTGTTTTGGCTTTATACTTAAGTGACAAAGGTCGGAATCCACTGTAGGAGGACTGAGATTACCAATTAAAGTATACAGAAGGAGAGTAGTGACAGCTCCCGTTCCACCTGCCGCCATCTTGTTTTTGGGGGGATCCATGAAAGCTACAACTACTACTATTATTACTACTACTACTACTTCAGTTACATCACCTACTACTACTACTACTACTACTACTACTACTACTACTTCAATGACTACTACAACTACTATTACTACTACTACTTCAGTTACATCACTTACTGCTACTACTACTACTACTACTACTACTACTACTACTACTACTACTACTACTACTACTACTACAACTACTACTACTATTACTACTACTACTTCAGTTACATCACTTACTGCTACTACTACTACTACTACTACTGCTTATTCTTTATTACAGTATTTAAATGTCTTACCAACAAGAACATGAACAGAAGAGCCAAAATTGTACTTTAAGTTACAGTATGTAACTTTCTGGAGGCGGCATGTCACCTGCATGATTCCATGGAAATAGAAAGTTAAGCCCACACTTCAGAGCCAGCGTGGAAGTGAGCTTTGACGGGTTTGACGAGGCGCAATGTCATGGAAATACATTCTCTAATCAGCTGATGGCCTCTCACGTGGCTCATGGTGTTTGGGGTGGATGATGTGCAGTATCTAAATCTAGAACCACTGGGGGGCGCTCCACAGAACCACTAACATATGTGATAACCATCTAAGACTCACCCAAACTTTTGCCTCTAAATGTGCCAAATCGTACTTTCTTTATGGTGGCACTTCTGGATTAAGGAGGGATTCCACTCTTTTCAATAGTAAAAGCCAAAAGTAAAATCTGTTGAAGGAGGAGCACCTCACCGATTCTCTGGGAGGTGTTGAAGTTTATTGCCCCCATAGTTAAATTTGTCCTCTTTGACCCATCATTCACCTTATTGCCACATCTTGAGCTGGTCTTGGTCAGTACTACCTTAGCTGGAGTATTTTTGGCCTACTGTGCGTGTTTTGAATTGATGCGGGAAACCGGAGTACCATTTAACCTAAAACACGAGCAAGTTCACAGGTCAGCTCTGTGGAGTGGCAACCTAGCTTACAGTAAGAACACACGTTTTTCAAGGTATTTTAAGCAGTATTAATAACACATGCAGTTGAACTAATTCCGTGCAATCCAGGCAAAGCTAAATCTCCATGGAGACAAGCGAAGCAGGTAGCGGACCCCTCATCAAAGTTATTTAGTGTAACTTCTATGGATAAAATGGTCGCCAACGTGTTCAAATACATCAGTTTTAAATAAATAATCATAGTTTATTATATTACTATT
This sequence comes from Periophthalmus magnuspinnatus, assembly GCF_009829125.3. Taxonomy (NCBI): domain Eukaryota; kingdom Metazoa; phylum Chordata; class Actinopteri; order Gobiiformes; family Gobiidae; genus Periophthalmus; species Periophthalmus magnuspinnatus. Next base: position 28,021,782 of record NC_047138.1, on the reverse strand, counting down.
CATTGCTTTATATAAAAGAAAAGTTTAAATCTGTCAACTGGACAAAAAGTTGTTTGAGTGAAGACGTTTCGCGGCTAATCTTCAGTTCTGGTTGGATTACTGGTGGACACTGCCTTATATCTGCCTGAAAGGAGGAGCTGAGTACATAGTTCTGTTCTGCTTGTGGGGTAGCCAGAGCTAAAGAGTGCACATTAAATTTAAAACAGGTTGTGGCATCTATTTATATGTGCTAAACCAGCTGTAAGTGCTTTCTAAGTGATTCATTAATACTACCTTAAGAGCCGCATTTTTCTGGCCCCTGGGACGACAGCAAATATAACATAAACGATTCTCGGTACACACACACACACACACTTCCAGAGGTATACAAATTAACCTCAGACTGTCATTACTCACCAAAACCGTCTCCGCGCGCCGCATCTGTTCGCTAGGCCTCTCTTGGTGGAGCCGGACTTAAGGCGGCAGAGCTGTAAGGACAAGAAGAATCGCACTTTCACCGTGTACTCCCCTGAGATGTGTGGAGGTCGCTGTTAATAAGGCGAGTTATCAGTGTCTGCTCAAGGCTAACGGTGCCGCGGGCTAACACAGGCTAACACCGGGCTGCAGGCTAGTAAAGGGCTAACACAGCGCTGCAGGCTAGCATGGGGTTACAGTCAGGGAGGTATAGGAGAGAGGAGACATGTGTACGAAGCAGCAGGATGGGTTGTATGTATGTGGGTTTAAACGTGATTCCAAATTAAGCTAACGGCTACAGAAATGAAAATAAATGAATGGTTCAACATTTAGTCACAACTACCCCTAAAATATTCAAGCAAAAAACTTGAAGAATTCCCAATCTCTACTGAACAAAAGGTAAAAAGGTAACGCTTAACTTGAAAACTACCACTTCGTGACATCACAAGGTGGAACAGAGTGTTTTGGAGACTAATAATCCAGGATTACTCAAACAAAAACACAACTCTAGGTCTGTTTTTGATCAGATGAGAACATTCTAACATACACAAAGCTCACAAGAGTCCATTTTGCATAATATAAGACCTTTAAAGAGGAGCTATTACACTATGGGGCATTAACTGCTATTACATAACCCTTACCTTTTATTGTTGATGACAAAAATGTCGTATTAATATGTTTAACTTTCACTTTTACGATCTCCCCTCCCTTTGCTCTCCGTACTCCCTCTTCAGAGTGCAATCAGTGTGCATCCTGCTAATGAAACTACTGCACATCGCATCAGGTTTGTGAAGTTGTACTGTATTTTTTGTATGATGTTTTTGTATATTTATGGAGGAATGTCGTGTAAGAGCATGGGTGAATTAGGCTTGCGGGCGGGGCATTGGACAGAATTGTATTGCGAACTGTAAGGAGGGTTCGAATAGGGCTCAAAAAAGTTGATTTGGCATAATACTCCCTCTACAACGAGAATAAAGTTGGATAGCCCAGTTTAAGAGCCCAACAGCAGTTTGCCTTCAACTCTTGTCCAAATAACTACTGTGAAAGAGTTACTTTTTAGAATATAAGATCTACCACGCTACTTTTCGGGTTAATTGTGTGTCACCATGGAGATGTCATTGGTTAGCCTGGGATGTTCCACGTAATATAATTAAAATTAGTCTATCTTACATTTATTCAATTGTGTTGTGTGTTGAATTGATAAGAATGACCTTGATGAACATGTTTTCTTACTGTGAACGGGATCACTTCTCCATAGATCTGACTCGTAACTTGCCCCTCGTGCTGAGTTGAATTACTTAATTAGTTTTTTCTACTTCATAATTCCATATCAATCAATTAAATGTTATTTATAGAGTTCGTTACAACACTCAAGGTGAAGTGCTTTCCAATAAAACCAACACAACAGAAGAAAATTCAAAACATCGAATTAATTAAAACAAATATATCTTGTTTTATTTATTTGATGTTTGCTGTATGTATATCAAATGTAAAAATGTAGTAAAAATAAACATTAAATGATAGGTTGTGTCTAAACTTTTAACTATGTATTTTGAATGAGGGAAAAAGTCCAAAACTCCAAATACTGCGTAGAACAATAAGCTGATACCCATAAATTATACATATACACTTCTCCCATTTTAAGGGTCTGTGTTTCAAGGCTCCCAATCACGCCACTCGAGCAGTTCTCCTTGAGTGTGCCACAGCGGTTGGTTGGCATTTCGGAGCAGCTCAGATTAATGACGGCAGATAGCGGTGCCCAGCGTGACACGGCTCTGATCTCATTATATAGGCAACGCTCCATCCAATAAACATAAATCTGCATACACGTTTACACAGGAAACAAAATGACCTCACCACACATCACCTTTACTGATGTCACCGTCTGAACGAACCAATGAGATTATACGGGAGATTATATGGGAGTACCGGATGTTTTAATACGACAGTTAAAGCTTTAGGGGCGTTTCGTGAAGAGGGGATGACCTGTCGCTATCGGACGTATTGCCTCGACACTCGTTTGTCCTCGGAAGCTAAGCTAAGCGGGAGTGAGCCTGGTCAGCGCTTTACGGGAGGCCACAAACTGCTGTTGTGTCCTTAGGCAAGACACTTCACCCTCATTGAGCTGTGTGAATGATGTGAGGGATGGCGATGGCGGTTAGAGAGGCCAGTAGCGCAGACTGGCAGACTCTTTATAGAACTAAATCCAGTACATTATTATTATTATTACTATTATGGGATCTTGGGACAAACTGGAATTCAACAAATACTTGAGCCAATCTGGTTTTTGGCGTGTTTTTCTTCATGGACTTTGAATAAATCCCCACATTTACGAGTTAAGCTCTATTACAAATTAGACTATTGTGTTTCATCTTTTACGATCATTTGGCCACAAGGCTATAACAAAAGTTCAGGAATAAGACATTGCTAGTTTGCTGTTTAGCGCAGGCCTATAGGTTTAGAAATGCTCATAGTTTCAAAAACCGCTAACCGCTCTTTTGAAGACAGTGAGGTTCAGATCATAGACAGAGGAAAGAAATAGTTTGGAGAGGGGAGTCAAAGAAGCAATTTTTGTTAGGAAAGACAATGCTTCCTTAAACTGGAATGGACGCCTTAGACATCAGCTTTCCCCCATCTATAACTCCATCTTCAGACCCAAAGCAAACAAAGCTAACAAAGAGAACAACAGACCTCCTTCCTCCTTTTTAGCTCCTCCTTTCAGACAGATATAAGGCAGTGTCCACCAGCAATCTGACCAGAAATGAAGAAGCGCCTTGGATGAGCAGTGCAATGTCTTCACTTCACTTTTTAGTCCAGTTGACAGATTTTACTTTTGGCTTTTACAATCACAGTTTTAAAGTTTGGCCTATATTTCTGTATTTACGTTGCCTGGCAAATCCAGACTGACCTCTCTCTCTCTATTTTTATACAGTCATATCAGTCATATAGTCTCTATGTCCTCCGTTGCGTCTCAAGCCCAGTCAAACGTGATCGTCCAATCAGATTTGTTTTTTTCAGCGACATGTGGAACGAGGGATCTCACTGGTCACGTATCATTTACAAATAAAATCACAGAGTTTAATGGTTTGCTCATTGATTATACAGAAATCTGCAGTGTTTTTCAGCCCCCTGTAATATTTCTTTCCCTTGTTTTTTCATTATGGATGGACCATGCTATTCCCTGATTGGCTCATCCACCTGTCAATCACGTCCATTTAAAAACAGGGAGAGTCACCGGTGACCAGACTCATATCTTCATAAACTATAAACTAAGTGTGTGTTCTGGATCCAAGGCAATGATTTAGCCCAATTCTGTCCTGAAATGTTTCTGAATGTTTATAACTGCGTTTAATGGATCTACTGAAGGTGAAGTCAAGCAGTGACCGCCTGCCCCCTGGTTCTGGAGGTGCAGTTTCCATTCATTTTTTTCCATAGATTTTCCCATAGAAATAATAATATAAAACGTTTGAAAGATTGCTCAGGGCTAATCAGCTCTGTCGTAACTAATGACCAAGAAAAATACAAAAAATCTGTTTCTGAAACTTTATAAACCGTGAAACTTTATTAAAACTTTTTTGCCAAATCTTGATTTCTTAAAGTACTTTTTGGACTTGAAACCACCGTGTTATGGATGTTAGTTAGCACATAGCTGGTTAGCCTCAGCCGTGCCTTTGAACTCTCAATAAGAAGTTTTCCAAAAGTCTATGGGAAAATGGAAAATTTACCAGAACCAGAGCGAACTTCGAAGTTGGCAAGGCTGTTGAGCTTCGTAGCCTAAAGGGGAATCACTACATGTAATAGTATGTTTTTGTTGACATTAAAGTGGAACTAAAAACTAAATCCACTTTTTTGCTACTAAACTGTCTATATAGTATTTTAATAGCATTATCTGCTGTTCCTAGTCGTTTTTTTTGCCAACTTTAGCACAAACAAAGTAAATCTGCAGCTTTCCTGGTCAAAAACACATGAATCTGTTTGTGGTCACTGCAGTTTCAAGTAGTTGGTGACATCACGCAGGACTGCCCTCATAAAAGGCAGGTGTTTACAGGTGTGTTACAAACATCTGGCTGCAGGGGCGGAGTTTAAAGTGTTGAGACCTGTTAGACCAATTCCTCATAATCCCAGACCCCGCCTCCTCCAGGTACTGCCCAGTTTATCAGCTGAAATGTGACCGTGGGCAGAGTTTAGGTAACCAAATATATTTTTTAAAACATTTGATTCGGCTCTTAAATAGTCCTAACTCTCATTTCTGGGTCTAATTAGGTGTGAGTGTCCCCAGAACACATGTCCATAGCTTTGTTTTCTTTCCAGACTTTCCTTAAATGACTTTCTGCCTGGTAGGACATTGGTTCCTGCTCCAAATTTGAAGGTGGTATGTTTCGTATGTTTTGAATGTTTTGATGCGTCCCTCATGTGCCGGCCGTGTTAACGACCACTACCCAGGTCTGTATAGCTTCTTTTCGGCGCCGTCTGCCAATGCTCACGCTGAGGAGGAGGGACAGAAAACAAGTCTGGAGAAGCTAACGTTACAAAAGCTAACACAGGCTAAATGTACTCAGTCAAATGTAACTGTTAAGCTAAAGCTAACCAATGTTTCCATGTTCTGTTTTCATGTCATGTATCCATGGGTTTCAGAATCATGAGAAACTCGTACAGTTGCCATAGCGATTAACCATTAACCAAAGTAATGATCTAAAGTCCTCAAAATGGCACCTACAAAAATGAAACTGAAACCCATGTATAGACACAAGAGCTGTCCCGATGCGGAGATTTTTAGAATATAAGAATGGATTTAAAGGTCTACTACCTAACTTTTCTGGTGGAATGTCTGTCACCATGGAGATGTTATGGGTTAGCCTAGGATGTTCCACAGTATGTCATTAAAATTTGTCTATCTTGCATTTATTAAATTGTGCCTTATGTGTGTGTTTTATTGCACATAATTACCTCCATAAACATGTGTTCTCACTGTGATTGGGGTCGCCTCTCCACAAATGTGACTCGTAATTCTCCCATAGAGCACAAAGCATTTTTTAGGGAATTCAAACTGTCCGAGTTTCGGCTGACGGGGCATCCAGAGCTTTCACAAAGGTCAGATTTGGTTGGGATTCTTGGCTTTTTTCACAACATAAACATTTAAAAAGCGCCAAAACATTAGCTTTGTAAGATTTAGCCGAGTCCCGCTCTGAGCCCGACTAATGCGGAAGAGAAAGTGATTTTTGGCCACAGTATTGTAATGACACATAAAGGATTTGTGTTACTTCTGCAATGTCTTTACCCACGTGTCGTAACAAAACATGTCATTCAGGGTCAAATGCAGTGTTTCTCAAACTGTGGTCCTCGTACCTCACATGGGACTCTGGGATCTTCTGCAGTTACTCCCATTTTGTTTGCATTGGTCCCTTTTATAGGTCTATAGTGGTAGTAGTAGTTGTTGTTGTAGTATTACTAGTAGTTATAAGTATCGGTAGTAGTATTTGTATTAGTTATTAGTATAAGTAATAGTAGTAGTTAGTTTTAGTATTACTAGAAGTTATAAGTATTAGTAGTAGCAATAGTATTACTCGTAGTTATAAGTAACAGTAGGATATAATAGTAGTATTTGTATTAGTTATTATTAGTAGTAATAGTAGTAGCAGCAGCAGCAGTAGTAGTATTAATAGTACTGGCAGTAGTAATAGTAGTAGCAGCAGTAGTAGTAGTAAAAGTAGTAGTAGCAGCAGTAATAGTAGTAGTAGCAGCAGTAGTAGTGGTAAAAGTAGTTGTAGCAGCACTAATAGTAGTAGTAGTAGTAGCAGCAGCAGTAATAATAGCAGTAGTTGTAGTAGCAATAGTAATAGCAGCAGCAGTAGTAGTAGTAGCTGTAGTAGTAGTAGTAGTAGTAGTAGCAATAGTAACAGCAGCAGCAGTAATAGCCGTAGCAGTAGTAGTAGAAATAGTAGTAGTAAAAGTATTAGTAACAGCAGTAATAGTAGTAGTAGTAGAAATAGTAATAGCAGCAGCAGTAGTAGTAGTAGTAGCAGTAGTAGCAGTAATAGTAGTAGCAGCAGTAGCAGTAGTAGCAGCAGTAGCAGTAGTAGTAGTAGCAGCAGTAGCAGTAGTAGCAGTAGTAGTAGTAGCAGTAGCAGTAGCAGTACTCAAGCCAAAGGTAAAATTCGACAAGCCTGAACTCTGCTGACAGTTGCAGTATCATCGATAACATCAGATTTGTGAGCTCCTCAAACACTGACGTTTCCTCAGACACATGGAAACGGTGAATTGTTCTCTTCAAAATTGAATCGGCCGCTGCCAAAGACCTCAGAGGCAGAGAGCGTTTTTGAGCTGTCAGCACTCATTCAATCAGGTTTAAGTAGAGCCGGCACACAGATCTGCAGCTTTGTCAATATCAAACACTGGGAAAGTTGGAGTTGGAAGGATCAGATGTCGGAATACCTTTTATACTTTAGGCTTTTACTTCTGGGGTGGCTTCAGTACATTATCTTACCACTCCTCAAGGTCCGTCCACTCAGAGACGGCTCAAATCATAAAGCCTTTTTATTATGTGTGTGGTAATCTCATTTGTTGTAGACGTTTTCGTGTCTTTGCTATAGTCGCCAGCAGGATGAATTCTCGCCGGCTCACTGACCAATCACAGGGCAGCTTTGCGGTCCGAGTGGAAACCAGCGCCGAACAAAGGTTTTGTGTACGAGTAGGATGTCTGTGCTTTTCTCGCAACTGGATTTAACTTAAGTTTGACACATTTTTGGCTCGTTCTGCTGTTGTGGTTGTGATGCTTCGACCAATCACAGTGAAGTATTTGATCATTGGTTACGATCGTTTTCATTGTGCCATGGTTTTACTTAGGACCCAAAAGCAGCTCACCACCGCCGGTAAGTAGTTCAACTGTTTATTGTCCAGGTAAGTCATCAGGTACATGTGGGAGACAGGTGAGGAGGCGGGCAGACAGGTGAGGAGGCAGGCAGACAGGTGAGGAGGTGGGCGGATAGGTGAATAGACAGATGGACAACTCAGGAGGCAGGCAGGCGGGTGAGGAGACAGGTGAGGAGGCGGGCAGATAAGTGAGGAGGCAGACAGACGGGTGAGGAGGCGGGCAAACAAGTGAGGAGACAGGCGGACAGGTAAGGAGACAGGCGGACAGGTAAGGAGACAGGCGGACAGGTAAGGAGACAGGCGGACAGGTGAGGAGGCAGGGAGACAGATGAGGAGGCGAGCAGACAGGTGAGGAGGCAAGCGGACAGTGAGGAGGCAGACAGGTGAGGAGGCGGGCAGACAGGTGAGGAGGCGGGCAGACGAGTGAGGAGGTGGGCAGACAGGTGAGGAGGCGGGCAGACAGGTGAAGAGGCAGGCAGACAGGTGAGGAGACAGGTGGACAGGTGAGGAGGCAGGGAGAAAGGTGAGGAGGCGGGCAGACAGGTGAAGAGGCAAGCGGACAGTGAGGAGGCAGACAGGTGAAGAGACAGGCAGACAGGTGAGGAGACAGGCAGACAGGTGAAGAGACAGGCAGACAGGTGAGGAGACAGGCGGACAGGTGAGGAGGCAGGGAGACAGGTGAGGAGGCGGGCAGACAGGTGAGGAGGCAAGCGGACAGTGAGGAGGCAGACAGGTGAGGAGGTGGGCAGACAGGTAAGGAGGCGGGCAGACAGGTGAAGAGGCAGGCAGACAGGTGAGGAGACAGGCAGACAGGTGAGGAGGCAGGGAGACAGGTGAGGAGGTGGGCAGACAGGTGAGCAGACAGGTGAGGAGATAAGAAAGGTAGACAGGTGAAGCGACAGGCGGACAGGTGAAGACACAAGATAGGTGGACAGGTGACGAGGCAGACAGACAGCTTCCAAAAATAAGACAGAGGCACCTACACACAAAACAACACAACTGTAAATCAAAAACAAAAGAAGTTTACTGGTTTTGTGGAGCCAAACACATCGACTAAGTATCAACGATGAACTTATCCTGCAGGTAATGAAGGAAACCGACGCCCAGGTGGGAGGAGAGACAGACAGCACAGAAGGGAGGCGGAGTCCACAGGAAGAACAGCAGACGGGAGGGAGGGTCCTGACAGATCGATGTGTAGAACTCTATTCAGGTTAGGTCTATACTTTAATACTTGTCAGACGTTTTGTTTAATTTTTATCCTTCTATTCCATTTATTATTTATATTTGATGCTAAGTATTTCTCTATTTTTAATCATTACTTATCTTGCATATTTTTGATACTTTTAATTTTACTGCTGGTGTTTTTTTTGTTTTTGTTTTTTTTTTCAAATCAAATCCAACTTTTATTTTTTACTTTTTATAAAACAATTGCTTTACAGTCACTAAAAACAATCCCACATTTTCTTCCACGCAACCACTCCACCCCCATAACCGCCCGACCCCAGACAACCACCCGACCCACACACAGCACCGCTCCCGGCACAGAGGAAACACAGGAGATCCTAAAAGTGATAAAGCGATCATTAATAGCTAAGAACATGAATATATATGTAACACTGAACTTTCCTGAGTGTGGGACAAAGTGTGGGATGAATAAAAGTAATCTCATCTTCAGAGAGGAAAAAGATTCAGAATATGTCCAAACCTCCATGGATCTGAGGGGATCGTTTTAATGAGTTTGTTGAGGTCGGACCAAGTACTTTCTGAGGCACGAGGGCTGATCTCTAAGTCATCCACATTTTTTTCTGGTACTTAATAAACTATATTATTTTGTACATAAGCTGCAGCATTGATTTCTACTATTAAGCCAATTCACTTCCTGTTGCATTTGTATGTGTTTTTATTCCTGAACAATGGATATGCAACACTTTTTAACCCTATACATGTACGACCGAGGCTCTGTCCGATGCTACAGTCCACAGTATTCTCTAGTTAGGACACTATTTAGGGGTCACGCCATTTTTAGCAGCGTCAGAATGAACAGCAGGTGAAGTAGTGGGCATCAATTGTCGCTGGACTGATCAATATAGACCACAATGCATTGGGAAAGTCGGAAAAACAACAGCAACAGGTCTTTAACTGGACACAGCACGACTGAATGAAGCAGATACAGTAGAAGCACTGGGCCATTGCAGTGTTGATCCTGATTATGAAAAAAAAATCACTATTAAATAAACCGTTGCTGTGTAAAGTCACCAGCATTAGCCGCTTACTTTAGCTTGAGTTGTCTGTGTAATCCCTCATTCATCCAGATATGAACGGAAGATGAGCAGTGGAACGTCTTCACAAGCGTCTTCACTCCTACAACAAGCAAACAATGAGCGAAAAACATACTAAAAACTCATCTTTGCGTAAAACGAGTTGACTATAATTGAATAAATGCAAGTTAAATTAGTGTAATGCTATTTTGCGTAACATAACAGAAACACACTGACAGTCACTCACTGCAAAGGTTACATAGCAGACCTTTAAATTCATGTTTTAGAATTGCACTTGCACTTGTTTGACTTTAGGTCCCTCTCTTATGTGGCGTATATGGCTGTAGACATAACACTGAGTCTTACAGGGTTAAATCACAGTCTGATCCTCCGAACGTTTGGGCTGAAGGGAGGCTGGCAAATCTTCTGTTGAATTTGCAGCTTTCCCCGAGCGAAGCCGAGTTTTGGTCAATCAAATGAAAACTGTCAAACAAAACAGTTCTAGATTTGGCTAGAAGAAGGCGCCAGATGTGAGGAATTATGGCTAAAAACCTGTGTTAACCTTTTTCCACTAAATAAAACTGGGTCGAAGCATCACAAACTCTCCTGTGAGGTCTGCAGTGGTCATCAGAAGTGGGCCAAAACAGAAACGCGAATATAAGATTTCCAAACCTGGAAATGAACCTGCAACGTTTTGCCAAAGTGTGATATTCATGGGTTTAAAGCCATGACACAGGCCATCCGTCGCCATAGCAATTAAGCATATCAAATCAAAATATTATATCAATTGTATGACAGTTCTTCACAAAAACTTCCAAAATGTGAAATAATTATTTGCCTATTTATCTGAAACCACTGGTGTGTTCTGCATTTCAATATCTACTAACTGCTAACTGCTAAATTAAAGCTACACTTGGTAACTTTCCTTATATGGTATCTGCTGCAGGTTTGTCTCCATGGTGATGTTCTTGCTTTATCAGAAATGTTCCAAAGTATGGCATTAAACTTGTATTTATTCAACCGCAGGTGTTCGTATTGGTCAGCTTTGAAAAACATGTATTCTTAGTGTGAGTGGGCTCGCCTATGCACTGATATGACCTGTAACGCGGTTTTGTGATGTCTTCTACTTGACAAAGAAGTAAGATATCTGTGGAGACAAGCAGGTGGCTGATCCTCTACCAGAAAAGTTACATAATTTATCTTTAAATAAGTAAAAATAGCACACATACAGACTGGTGATGTGGCGTTTGTGAACGAGTCGACTCTTTTGAATGGCTTCTTAACATGAATGGTTAGAATTGGTTCTTGTTTTTTAAAAGAACTGAATCCTTTTCTTTCTAATTTGTCTGCGTTTTTTATCCTGGTTAACGCTAAACCAACACAAGAATCAAAACAGAAGCAGAGCAGTTTCAAAGGCTAAACTCACTCCCACTCTCAGTTTGAACCATTTTAAACAAATCTGAGTCTTGGTCGTTTCTCTTTGTGATTCATTTGTGGCTAAAATGAGTTTGAACTTTGGCTTCTGTCTTATAAAAAAAAAAAAAAAATGTAAAAAGAGCCTTTTGAACGACTCTTTGAAGTGAACAGATCCAAAAGATTCGAATCCCATAAAAGAGCCGAAAGTCCCATCATTAATACACACACACATACACTGATAGTCTTCCTTTATGGTCTCTGCTTGGCTGCTGTTCAGTCAAACTTTAATGCCACACTGTGGGATATTCGAGGCGAAGAATGAACATTTCCACAGTGACAAGCAGGTGGCTGATCCTCTACCAGAAAAATTACATAATCCATCTTTAAGTGAGTAAAACAGCACACATATATACTGCTTAACGAGGGTCTTCCTTTTGTGGTCTCCGTTTGGTTCCTATTCAATCAAACCTGGCCTTTTCTCTCTGTGAAAATGTGCAAATATAAACTCGCGGAACGTTTTTTGCTCTATTTGAATTCAGTGTTCCATGACTTTTATTGTGCTGATGAGTTTATCAACTGACTACATCCACAAAAGAGCCATAAAACATCCACGCAAACACTCAAAGCGCTCGTAAAACTCATCTTAGCGTAAGTCGACGTGCCAATGACGTCTCCCCACCTCAGCGGTTCAAATTCACACTAGGATTCTCAGCTTTTTCCTCCTCAAAGTGGAACTAAACAGTAAATCAACTATGTTTTGAAACTAAACTGTGTATAAGGTGATTCAGTAGAGTTGTGTGCTGTTCCTAAACATTTTTGGCCATTTTTTTTTACAAACTAGATGATTTTGCAGGTTTTCGAGTCAAACTAAACACTAAATCAACTTGTTCTCCTGATTAGGACAACCAGACGTCCCTATTGACCCGGGACAGTCCCAGTTTTGAGCCCTGTGTCCCCTGTCCCAGCCACAGACTGTATAAAGAAGTGGACAAAGTGAGTGCGACGTCACCCATAGCGTTCAGCTTCAGTCAAATGAAGCTCATCGAGTCCAGCGGTTATAGCGGCGAATTTGGAGCAGAGTTCCGTATTAGGAATTCTAACCACGAGTATCAGCCAATCTGGAGCGAGGCTGTTGAAGGTAGAACCCATTTCCGGCAACACCGCTGGTTTAGCAGAGAGTGGGCCCTTAGCAACACTGTCAATCAAACCTGTTGCTAACGTTAGTGGGAGGGACCTCGGGGAAAGAAAGCAGCTGATTTGAGTATTATTAAAGTTCAAATCTTGATTTATGGACACAAGACCGAAATAAAAATACCAGGATTATGTAAAGCGGATTAATACAAACATTTTAACACCACAATGACGAGGCTCGCAGCAGCAGTTCTAGAGTGAGGGGTGACAGTTTTCTAATGTAAAGTGAAGTCGATGGAAAGTGCGCCCACGATCACTTCCTATACAGAATACTAAACGCTAGCAGTTTAGCTATGTCCATTTATATATATAGTCTATGGTCCCAGCAGATTCATCCAAAACTAGTGATTTGTCCCAGTTTTATACAAGACATGTCCTAGGTGTTCCCATTTTTGACCAATTTGACCCACGCTTGAAAATGGCCATGAGGCAAAAATGCACCAACAAAAGTCCCTTGGATGATGTACTGACCCTCAAATGAGTCGAGAATGGACAAAGTTACGATGTATTTGTACCAACCATCCCAACCCCAGTGTGTCCCACTTTGGAACTTGTAAATCTGGTCACAAACTAGTCCTAATTTTGAACAAACACGACCTGTACATCAAATCTAATCAAACCTCAAACTTTTAGGGATCCATGTTGTTGTTTCTCCCTCTTAATCCAGTCCGGGATCGTCCTTTTCTCTGATCTTTCGCCAAAAGTCCTTCACAAAATAAAAAGAGCGATAGGTCACACGTTAGCTCACACATTAGCTTGCACATTAGCGCACACGTTAGCGAACAGAATATGAGTGCATTCAGGTTTAGTTTACCCACAGTTTAACCTTCAGGCAAATAGTCGATTGCAGAAACGATTCAATAAAGCAAAAATATAAATATATTTAAAAACAAAATGTGAACTTTTAGAATGTATTATTATTTTTTAATCTTATTTCTGTTAGGAATAGATCTAGTTTTGTTCAGGACAGATCCAGCAACCAATGGGTCTTCCTGCATCTCCCTGACCCCCAGCACTCCTACTTCCTGCAGTTATGACTGTTCTTAATCATTTTTGGAAAGTTCAGTGCAACCTAGATCATTTTGCAGGTTTCTGGTGTGTGGCCGCTGCAATTCCAAGTACTACGTGACATCACACACATGACTGCCCAACTTAAAGCCAAAGTCAAATCTGTCAACTGGACAAAAAGTTGTAGGAGTGAAGTCGTTTTTTTTCTTCAGTTGTGGTCAGATCACTGGTGGACACTGCCTTACATCTGTCTGAAGGGAGGAGTTAACTACACTGAAACTAAAAACGCTATTGCTTATAGTTTCTGTATGTATGCTAGGTCTATTGAGCTACACTAAGTGCGCACTGTGCCTGAGACCTACTTAGCATATTCATTCACTCTTAATGGGCCTACTGACTAGCTCTATTGTTCTGTTTGTTTCCTTTGTTTGCTTCGGGTCTGAGGACGTTATGGGGTTATAGATGGGGAAAAGGTGATGTCTAAGGCCTCCATTCCTGTTCAAGGATTGTCTTATCTACAAAAGAGTTCCCCTCTCAAACTATTTCTGCGAAACGTCTTCACTCCTACAACTTTTTGACCAGCTGACAGATTTAACTTTGGCTTTTACGATGGATCAGACGTGGACGACTGAAGGATTACACAGACATGACTGCCAGGTGCTTGTGATTACAAACACCTGGCAGCGGAGGCAAAGTTTGAAATGTGGATACCTGTTAGACCAATCGCATTGTTCCTCATATATCTAGACCCTTGGCCTTTACTCTCCTTCAGTCCCCCAGGTGCAGCTCAGTTTAGCAGCGATATTTGAAAACTGTGGGTGAACTTCAGGTGTTTAGTCCCAGTTAAACGGTGCTGTACTTGATTTTTACTGTCTTAAAGATGTAAAAAACAGATTTGCAGTGGTCCAAAGTTATTCCTCACTCAGAGTTTACAAGCACTTTTCACAGTTTTCAGAAGCCAGAGCACAGTTTCGTTGTCACGGTAATGCTAAAAACAACTATTATTAGCGTCAGACGGTAAAACGCTTCCAAATTAAATGCAGGCAGTACACAGCTGAAATATTTTGACCTCAAGAGCTGCTTGTACAACATATGTGTACTTGCTCAAATACATGGGAAAAAATCGGGGACAGGGCCTTGAAAAAAAGTCCACTGCTTCTGTCTGATCCAGAGGGACACATTCGTCATTAGCTTGGGCAATATCAGCATTTTCTAAGGTCTCAGTCTTGGCTGTGGAAGCACGGTCTTTGTTCAGATGTTGAGGCCAGGATACAGCTGGAAAAAAGTCAAAGAGGAGGAGGAAGAGGAGGAGGAGAAGGAGGAGGAGGTCAGACGCCAGAGATCCCCCCCACTCCTCTCCTCGCCACTTCTCTATTCTCTATCTCCCATCCTTTCCCCTGCACTCCTCTTCCCTCTCTATCCCACTCCTCTCGCCTCTTCCCCCCAGTCCTCTTCCCTCTCTCTCACACTCACACTCCTCTCCCTCTCTCTCTTCACTCCTCTCCCCTCTCGCTCCCTTTCTTCTCACCCTTCTCCCCTCTCCTCTTCCCACTCCTCTTCCCTCTCTCTCACACTCCTCACCCACCCCACTCCTCTCTCTCTCCACTCCTCCCCCCTCTCTCCCCATGCCTTTCTCACTCCTCTCCCCTCTCTCTCTCACTCCTCTCTCCCCGCTCCTCTCCCCACTCCTCTCCCCTCGCTCTCTCACTCCTTTCCCCTCTGTCCCGCTACTCTTCCCTCTCTCTTCCCTCCACCACCCCTCTCTACTCTCTCTCTCTCACTCCTTTCCTCTCTGTCCCCTACTCCTCTCCCCTCTCACTCTCTCTCCTCTCCCCTCTCTACCTCTCCCCTCCCTCTCCCACTCCTCTCTTCTCTCTGTCCCCTCTCACTCTCTCTCCTCTCCCCTCTCTACCTCTCCCCTCCCTCTCCCACTCCTCTCTTCTCTCTGTCCCCTCTCACTCCTCTCCCCTCTGTCCCAGGACGCCCCTGGACCAGATTCAACACAGCTTATTTATCCTCCTTGTTTCTTGCCATCGCACTGGTCTGGTAAAAATATCACATAAAACAGATTTTAGTAACTTTGTTATTTATTTATTGTGTGACTATTTTTTCCCTTCATATTTTGCAACAGAATTATCTCTGTCCAGTACATGTCCAAATGTCTATGATTTAAAGGCCCTATATTACGCAAAATTGACCCTTGTGAGCTTTAAGCCAAAAACATGGAGTTGCGTTTTGTTTTATTCACACACGTTTGATTATTAGTCTGTCACATCTCCAAAGCTCAAAATGCTCCGTTCCACCTTGTGATGTCATGACGCTGTAGTTTTCAAATTAACAACTACCTTTTACCTTTAGTTTAGTAGAGAGTGGAAATACCAGCGCTGGAATCATTCAAACGATTCTAGTGAAGGTGTATGGAGTTTAAAAACACAGTGAAGCACTTCCTGTTTTACCAGATGACATCACAAGGTGGAACAGAGTGTTTTTGAGAGAAAAACTCTAAATATATGGTATACTGTCTCTTCTCCCCTCTTTCCCCGATTCCTCCTCTAACCAATCAGCGAGACACGTGCTTTGTTCTGTCAAAACAAACATGGCGAATAAAAAAGGAGGGAAAAATCACTAAGAAACGGAACAGATTTTAGCAGAATCAACTGTCCAAGTACCAAACCGTTACGTATTTTAGCTGTAAGAAGATATATATTTTGTTCTGAATGTCTGAAGTTAGGACAACGGCCTTGGGTCACATGGTAAACTGTCACATTTTTATATCTACTAATACTGTACTAATACTTATAACCGCTAGTAATACTATCTACTACTACTAAAACTACTACTACAACATTAAACCTTGTGCAATATATGAGTTATGCAGCTGATATGATTGTATTGTGAGCCATATGTTGTGAATCGAATCATGAGAGACCCTGTGATTCCCAGTCCCACCATGTAAAGCACTTTACAAGCATGAAAAACGCTTTATAAATAAAATCTGATGGATTGATTTTGACTCGGTGTGCTCTCCGTACTGATCTGTCTCTACCCTCTGCGGTCTAACGTTTACATTTATTAATTCCATACCTATAAAAACTATTAAATACACATCACTCATTTGTCCGTTTTGGTTAAAATGACACAGCTCTCTTGTTTTTACCAGCGCATTATTTGGAGCGGAGTCCCGTCTTTCAGCTTGGGGCTTTTGCGGTTACATTAGTCTGAATCTCTGTAGGAGCAGTGTGGAGTTTGATGGATGGTTTGACATGAGGAGCTGTGTACCTAAGCGGGACTTTTTCTCATTCGGAAGGTCACGGGGAGATGCGTTTCTTGTTTGGTTTGGATTCACTCATCATCAAAAAGCCAAGTTTCTGTTAAGTCCCTGAGAGTTCCTGAGAGTTGTGGAGAGTGGAGCTTCGCCATGGAGTTTTGATCCAAGCATATGCGAGTCTTTTTCTGGTCTGATCTATACATACTTTTACTATAGTGTGTTGTTTAAATGATGGAAGCCAGTGTACCTCAGAAAAATGTATACTGTTTTTATTTTAAAGCTAATAGTAAATCCAGGTTCTAACACCAATGTACTTCACTGAAAGGTAGAACGGTCAAGTGGACTAAGGGACTGTGGCATCGCCCATAATGTTCAGCTGGAGGCAAATGAAGTTCATCGATGCTAGCAGTTTTAGCGGCCAATTTGGAGTCGAGGTCCATATTTGAAATTCCGACCACGCGTATCATAGCAACCAAAGAGCCAATCTGGAGCAAAGTGGTTGAAGGTAAGGATTGTTGGTTTAGGATGGAGCGGGCGCTTAGAAATGCTGTCAATCCAACCTGTTGCTAACGCTAGCAGGAGCGACCTCGGGGAAAGAAGGCGCTGATTTGCCTGTTATTAATGTTCATCTCTTGATTTACAGACACAAAAGCGAAATAAAAACACCGGGATCATGTAGAGCGGGTTAATACGACCATTTTAAGACCGAAAATGACAAAGCTCACTGCAGCGGGCGATAATTTTTCAATGTAAAGTGAATTGGAGCCAGAGTCGATGGAGCTGGAAGCGCGCCCATGATCACTACGGTTAGCGACGTTCATTATTATATACAGTCCAAACTATAAACTTATTCCAAAAGTTGCAGTGGATGCCATAGTCGTCATTGAGGTTGTATTAATAATCCCTACAGTGACTACAGAGCCGTTTTAAAGCCTCAGAGAATCGGTTCAGTGATGATTTGTTGGTCGTGTGAACATTGAACATTTTACACAGATCAACACCACTTTATATCAGATTTTAGCAGCAAAACTTTTCTCAAATGGGATTCTCGCTTAACCGGAAGTCCCACCACAAAGAAAGTTCGATTTGGAACGTTTAAAGACTAAAGTGGATGGGGAGAATAACATCAACACAACTGAATGCTTCTTGTTTTTTCTTGTTTTCTTGTGTTCTTCCATCTCTCAGACCTGTCTCGGTGCCGCTCTCTTGTCCTGTGTCTGTACTGTACTGTATGTGCTGGGGCTGAGCCTGATGAGAAACCCAGTGTTTGGATGAACGCCTGCGGATTTTGAGATGTTTATCCAAGACTCTGGGCTCATTTGAACTTAAACTCAAACTTAAACATCTTCTGGACAGATCAGCTGACAACGAGCAAACTGTGTCCTCAGCTGTCTCCTTCTCCACTTCAGCGGAGGAGAGTAAAGTGGCTGCAAACAGTTTAATTGAGAGGTAAGTTGCGTACTAGGGATTGTTTTGCCCAAGGGTACAGATTTTTCTCATTTTTCTCATTATATGGACAGCATATAACGTAGCAGCAGAGACACTGATTAATGATTGGCTGCAGATGCTGGGGTTTAGGTAATGAGGATTCAGATCAGAGAGAGTCCTTTTAGGTCAAAACCAGATTTCCCTATTAAATGTGGCAACCCAAATGAGACTCATGTGAGGCTCAGTCTGCTTTCTGATTGGGCATTCATCTTCAGAACCAAAACACCAAATTATAACATAAACCACTTGGCCATGCCCAGTGTTTTTGTAATTAAGAATAAATCAGCATTTGGAAACAGCAGATCAGTTGGTAGAGTGTTTGCCATTGATCTGAAAGTTGGAGGTTCGAATTTACAGATGAATGTTGTCGTTGTGTCCTTGGGCAAGGCACTTCACCCACCTCGCCCCCAGTGTGTGTGTGTACATTGGTGTATGATGTGTGTGAAAGGGTGAGTGGTTCCTTGATGTAAAGTGCCTTGAGAGTGAAAAAACGCTATATAAAAATGTAACCGTTTATCAGAATTGTTATTAGTAAAAGTTAAATTTGATTTGAACATGTTTACCTCGCTCAGTCACAATCGGAGGAGCTCAGAGTAGAGTCGCTGCTCCTCCATGTCGAGCCTTAACTAGCTTGGGCATCTGTTGAAGATACCTCCTGGACGCCTCTCTGGGGAGGTGTTCCTGGCATGCCCCACCAGGAGGAGGCCCAAAACACGCTGGAGGGACTATGTTGCTTGGGGTCCCACCGGAGGAGCTGGAGGACGTGTCTGGGGTGAGGGAAGTCTGGGAGTCTCTGTTTACACTGCTGCCCCCGCGACCCAGCTCCAGACAAGAGGAAGAAAATAGATGGAAAATGATGGATGGATGTTTACCTCGTATCTGAGGACACAGTTAGGTCATATTTATGCAATTTAAAATCTAAGGGGGTAACTATATTCAAATAGCCAATTCTGGTCATTGAAAACAGCTCCAAAACACAACTCCAACTTTAAGGGAGCACTGAGTGTAACTATGGAGACTGTGTTGTACTTTTCATGCATTTTTACTGAGAGCTGCCTGTCACTATGGAGATGGATACATTTAATGCAATAATGTGGAAAATTCAAGGCAAAGTGATAACATCTATGAAGACAAGCAAGTGGTAGAATAGAGAAAGTCATACAGTTCCTCTTTCATTGATTACAAAGATAATTAAACTAAATAAATACATTAAGAATTACATTGCTTTGAAATATAAGTCTGTTGGTGGTTTTCAGATTCTAGACTGTGATGACGTCGTACTCCCAGATGGACGCCACGAGACTACACTGTACTTTACCATGAAATATTCCAAAGCTAAATCCACAAATGTTGAACCTGATCATTTTGATTAGTGACTAGACCCATTAAAGACGACCTACTCTATTGTGCTTGTATCTGCTCTACAGTTATAATCTACGACACCCGCGGATCATTATGTTATAATTTGCACGTCTGAAATCTCAATATTCATGTAAAACGACTTAATAAAAGAAACAAATCTTCTGTCTTCTGTCCATTGTAGAAAACTACAGTGCCCAATGGGAGCGGATGCCACCCTCAACATCATCACAACAGAGAGTCAGCTCCTCTGATTAAGCAACGCTGCCAAATCCTATGTGTATCACCGATTAAGAAAATAAAAATTGGAGAGCAAAGTAAGTAAAGAGCAGTGGGTGTGTACCAGTGGAGGCAAAAACAGGTGTTGATCGTCTTGAAAATACGCGATTAAAGATTACTCAAACATGAACAAAGGGTAAATGAGAAGGAGACCACTATAACAGGGGTGTCAAACTCATTTTTACCGAGGGCCACATCAGCAAAATGGCCGCCATCAAGGGCCAGATGTGACTGTGCGGCAGGATAAATGTCACTAAATGTAGCCGAATGTCATGCAAAATAAATGTAATTATTTTTTAACTTGTTAAATAACGGTTTCTGTGATAACTGACATTTTTAAAAGTGTGTATCTGGCCGGGACACACCTCCTCACAGACCTTCAGCTCTGCTTCAAATACGGCCTTGTACAGACTTTTAATTAGTGGACAATTTGTTGTTTTTTTTGCAGACTCACTTTTTCATACTTAGCTCCATGTTTGGTGTCAAAATGTCGACCTAGACTGTACCGACCTCACCTCATAACACAAAAAACATACAGATTTTTCTTCTCAAAGCACAAACTTGTATTCACCTTCACCTTTCTTCCTCCCAACTTCCTTCCACGCCGACAATTTTCCTCTTCATGAACATTTTGTGATGATCATTTGCAAATATTTCTCAGTTCCAGTTCCAGTTTCCGCTGGGAAAGTCTCATTAGTTTATTGTCAGTGCACACATTAAAGCAGCATAGACTTATTTTAAAATGACAGTCAAGCCTTTTAATTTTAATTTATCTTCTCGCGGGCCACATAAAATGATGTGGCGGGCCGCACAGTTTGACACATGTGCACTATAACATGGTTAAAAGGTCTGATTTAACTTCTTATATTACAAATAAAAATAACAAAAATAATAATAATTCTTTCTGTATTAAATATTATTGGCGTGTAGAATGTTATGATGTCATCTGAAAACACAACGATGGTGAAAAAACGAAACAAAATTTTCCAACGAAACTAACACTGCACAGTTCATTCAAACTGGGATCAAACCTAGACTAGACCGAGACTAAACTTGTCTCACACCAGGACCAAACCAGGACAAGCAAACGCAAACCTAAACACACTGTAAATTTTCCGAGCGAACGTAACAAATTTGTGCTTGTCATTGGGAGCTACACAAATCTGAGGTAAATGTGAGCTAAAAGGCTGTCAGATGGGCTGAATTAGAATGAATCAATCTTGTGAAAGTGCTTATGCCTCCGAGCAGAGCCTTAGTCAGCGATCGGTCAGGCTCACTTTGGTGCAACACAAGCTAATTCTACAGGAAAACAACAAGTTAGCATCTACTGCGCTGTGAAATACAACTGTGCACCTCGGTATCACTAATCAAGTAATGGTCTGGTTTTCTATGTGATCAGCTGATTCTCAACAAACAATACACAAGGATTTTGGGTAACTACCTGAAATAGAATAAATAAAGCATAAACAAAGACTTAAGTCATTATGAACATATAGAGTTTTAGTAACTACTTATAGCCTGAATCATTCCTAAGTCTGAATCATTTTTAAAGGGCCCATATTACACTAGTTTCTGATGTTATAATGTTGTTTACTGGGGTTGTGTTTTGTTTCTTTCACACATGTTAAACGCACAAACCCTTGCATTTTTTTAGGCTGAGTTCTTCTCTCAAACAGAAAACACTCCGTTCCACCTTGTGATGTCATGTGGTGATACAGGAAGTGCTCCTCTGTCTTTTTAAATTCCGTACACCTTCACTAGAGTCAGTTGGAGAATTTCAGCATTGGATTTGTCAATCTCCACTGAACAAAAGGTGAAATGAAGCTGGTAACATGAAAACTACCACTTCATGACATCACAAAGTGGAACGGAGCATTTTGAGCATTGGAGATGTAGACAGACTAGTATTAAAGCGTTAGTCAGGCGTGTGTGAATGAAAGAAAACACAACTCCAGGTCTGTTTTTGAGGTGGTAACGACATTATAACACGGCTAAACGCTCACAAGAGTCCATTTTGTGTAATATATACGACCTTGAATATAAGAATCGTCAGAACCGCAAAGAGTCGGCTCCTTTGACGCATCACATAAAGAGCCACGGGTTTTGTTTCATTTGTGCCAAAATGACTACGCGACACTGCCGAATCCTATGTGTTATATTTTTGTCATATGTTTTGTTTTGTTTTTTCCTTGGGGCATCTTAAACTCAGAATATGGTCTATTGTGGTTCACTTGTTGTCATGTCTATGTGCACTTTTGTCTCATCTGTGTGTTTCTCTAAATGTTCTGTTTCTGACCTGCCTTAGGACAACGGATGTAAAGTAGCTATTGTGCATATTTACATTGATGCTGTTTGTTGACATGTTGATTAATATGCACTGTCCTAATTAAAATAAATAAATAAATGTGTATCACCGATTAAGAAAATTAAATTGGAAAACAAAGTAAGTACGTCACATTAATCTGCAATATGCGTCTTGAAAATAAGCGATTAAACATGCACGAATCGCTCCAAAAACAACTCTGAGAGGGTCAATGAGAGGGAAACGACTACAACATGGGTAAAACCTCTGAAAAGTCCATTTTGCAGGAAAGGTCTGATTTAAGCGATGTGACTTTCTAGTGCAGTTTGAATCCATGTTTTCACTGTGAGTTACAAGCAGAGCCGTGCACACATGAGTAAGTGCGTCAGGCGAGGTGCTTAACTTGTGATTAATCAATGTATTAATCAATGCACCAGCACGATACAGAGAAAAGACCACTCAAGTACAAGTCGAGTGTGGGACTGAAGCAAAAAAGTGCACAGAGTTGATTAAAGCAGTATTATGTAACTTTTTCTGGTGGAGGGGGTGTCATTTGCTAGTCTGTATGGAGTTTTCATTGCTATGTGTAGAATTTACCAAAAATATTGCGTTAAAATACTGTATAACTCAATGGAGACAACAGGTGACAGTACAGAGCCAAGTTACTGGTCACATCTACGGAGAGGCAAGTCCATTAAACACCTAATATTACTATAGTCCATTAAACACCTAATATTACTATAGTAATTGAATAAATGCAAGTTATTTTTAATGCCATAGCCGGAAACATTTCAAGTAATGCAAGAATATCTCCAAAGAGTGAGTCCATTGGTGACAGAGCCCATTCTTCCCACCACCACCATCAGAAAAGTTCCATAGTGCATCTTTAGTAACTTGGTTGATCTAATGCTTTTACATGAAAAAAAGTGGTCACCAGGACTTAAAAAGCTCCAATTCACTTTACATTTATCAGTTTCAATTGCAACCTCTGTTAGCGTCACTACTTCCTGTCAATTTTTATCTCTATGTTTTTGCAGAGTCACGCTAAAATTAATAAATAATTAGAGATAAGTGGACAAATAAACTGAATACTTCACCAGAGAACTCTTCTGTGTTCAGAAAAAAGAGATGTTTATGTCTCAATGCTAACGCTAATGCTAATTTCGAGGCAAACTGCAGTACTCTACATTTAAAACAATCTGATAGTCTTCATTTTGAATGCGTTTGAATTTTAATAGGTTGCTTATTTTATATTTTACGCGTTTAATGAAAGTTAGCATAAGCTTTGAGTCGCAGAGAGCTAGCTAGCGTGCCACCGTCCACAGAGCCAACTGCCCCTCATCCAAAACACCACTGTTACTATAGCGACTGATAGATTGACATATCCAAAACGTCTTCATGTCAAACCATGTGTGATTTTCCAAGCTAAAACCATAGTGTTTTTACAAATCTGCTCTCGTTCTCTGTCGGTACAAACAGCGTACGAGCTTTGACAGAGACGACTCGCAGACTTCACATGATGACTTCTTCTCATTTGCCATTTACTGTTGTGCGCCCAAACCACAAGCTGTTTAGTAAGTAAAATTAAACCCTAAAAGTCAAATATAACTTAAATTTCAAGTCGATATTGCATTATAATGTTCCAGTTGCGGTGCGTACATAGAAGCTGTCTGGCCTGCTCTGCGTCTGGCATGTACACACATATACACAGAGTCTGGACACTGTCAAACGAAGCTGTTTCATATTTTGGACATTCCCGTGTGCTGTTCAGTCAAAATGAATTTTCCCTGCCCTGCCAAATTGAAAAGGCTGTTTATGTCTTTACTATTTTAGCACATAAGGATGGCTGCGTTTAATCCACATACCTCAGAGATGTTTGGTTTTCCACGCGGGTCCTATAATCTGCTGACGATGTGTTTTGAGCTTTGAGCCATGTTGCAGTTTTAAAAAGATACCGGGAGTTGTGTTTTGTTTTATTCATACAAATCCTACAAATTTGAGCCATCGCCCTCTCAAACATAGACTGTATATGGAAGTGGACTGAGTGAGTGTGGGGTTACCCATAGCGTTCGGCTTCAGTCAATTGAAGCTCGTCGAGGCTAGCGGTTATACGGGAGAATTTAGAGTCGAGTTCTATAATTGGAATTCCGACCACGAGTATCATAGCAACCAAAGAGCCAATCTGGAGTGAGGCAGTTCAAGGTAACGCCTCTTCTCACCCGCAGCGCTGGTTTAGCACGGAGCAGGCACGTAGCAACGCTGTCAATCAAACCTGTTGCTAACACTATTGGGAGTGACCTTGGGAAAAAGCCTGATCGGTTTGTTATTAATGTTCATATCACGGACAAAATGACGAGCCTGACAGCAGCCGTTACAGAAAGAGGGGCGACAGTTTTTCAATAGAAAGTGAATTGGAGCCAGAGTCGATGAAGCTGGAAGACATTAGCTACTGCATGTCCATTTATATACAGTCTATGCTCTCAAAAGATCAAAATGCATGATTCCAGGAAAGTATGGTACTCTATATTCAATTACAAGTGTTTTTATTGCTCAAAAATACCTTGAAAAACATCCATTCTTACTATGGATGGAAATGTGGGTCGGGTCTCCTCTCCACAGACCTGACGTGTAATTCGGTGCTGTACCTGTCTTTTTACTGCCAGCTTTTTAGGCCATATTGTGGAGCACTCCAGACAAAGCAATAACGTCTCCAGGCGATGGACCCGCGACCAGAAAAATGACATAGTACTTGTCTTATGCAGTTGTTTCCACATGGTTCTCATCAATTTCCACCCAATTTTCTCACCTTTGAAGGAAGACACTTTCTAGGATAGCACTTATTTGAGTCCAATCTCGACTCGAAAATCCTCACCTCGCGTGCTGTCTGCATCTAATTATGAAGCGTTTTCTTGTCCGATAATCTGGAAGTGTGTGTTAGCATGCTAGTTGTGTTGAACATTACAGTGAACTCCGCAAAAACTCCACTCTAGTCCCTGAAAGCAATGCATAAGGTAAGTAAGGAATAATTTTGGACCACTGCAAACCGTTTTAAGACGATGAAAATCAGACAGCACTTTTAAATAAGCTCATGTCACTCACTACTTCCTTAAATGTACAAATTATTTTGAAACCAACATTTCTTCTTGCTCTGCTTTGTTAGGACTTATTTTGGATCAAACTGTGAAGTGGCAAATGTCCACTGTAACCCAAGTCCAAACTCTTCAGACACTCCATCTTAGAAATGAATCGTGAAGGCCAAATTGTGTCTCAAGCTGCCAAAGATGTACGGCATGTTCCTCATTATTTCCCCAAAGAAGTAATGACCAATTTACCGCAAAGAAAAAGAAAGATTTTGGAAGTCGCTCAAGCTAATTACAACAAATCCAGCTGTAAATGTGCTTAAGCCTTGTCCATGCCGTGCCCGGAGTCGCAGAGGGAGTGATGGTTCTCATGTTTTTGGAAAGACGTTTGTTATGTTTTGCAGCAGGTGACAGGACATTTGAAAGGTTAAAAGTTGAAGGTAGTTTACAACACTCTAGACCACATGTGTCAAACTCAAGGCCCGGGGGCCAAACGCGGCCCGCCACGTCATTTTATGTGGCCCGCGAGAAGGTAAATTAAGGCTTGACTGTCATTTTAAAATAAGTCTATGCTGCTTTAATGTGTGCATTGACAATAAACTAATGAGATTTTACCAACAAGTGACACTGAGAAATATTTGCAAATAATCATCCCAAATTGTTTAGGAAGAGGAACATTTCCGGCGTGGAAGGAAGTTTCAAGAAAGGTGCTAAAGGTGAATACAAGTCTGTGCTTTAAGGAGAAAATCTGTATGTTTTTTGTGTTATGAGTCGGGGTCGGTACAATCTACATCGACATTTTGACACCAAACACAGAGCTAAGTATGAAAAAGTTAGACTGCAAGAAAAACAACAAATTGTCCAATAATTAAAAGGCTAAAAAAGTCTGTTTTTGAAGCAATTCTGAAGGTTCTGACCAGATACACACTTTTATCAGGAAATACACAGTTACCCGGAGTTACACAGACACGTAATATTTGCAACTTGAATAAGTAATAAATACAGAAACAGTTATTTAACAAGTTTAAAAGTCGTTACATTTATTTTACATGACATTTGTTTACATTTAGTGACATTTATCCTGCCGCACAGTCACATCTGGCCCTTGATGGCGGCCATTTTGCTGATGTGGCCCTCGATGAAAATGAGTTTGACACCTCTGTTTTAGACCAACTTGTGGTGAGTACAAGTGATGATACTCAAGAGCTCTTAAAGAGACAGTACCTCACTTTAATCTATTTTTGTTAAACGTGCTGTGCTTAATTTTCTCCCACGTATTTGAGCGATTTGTCTTGCTCCAGCACAGATGTTTGGTATATACATCTGTTGAGGTCAAAATATGTCAGAAGTGTGCATCAGTTTATAAAGTGTTGTACTGTCCATTAATCAGGAAGTCCCTAGGGAGGTGTTCTGGGCATGTCCCACCGGGCGGAGACATGTCTATGAATACGTCTCTCGGCTGGCCTAGGAACGCTTTGGGGTCCCAACGGAGGAGCTGGAGGACGTGTCTGGGGTGAGGGAAGCCTGGGAGTCCCTGCTTAGACTGCTTTCCCCACGACCCAGAATAAAATGGACGGACGGATGCATAATTAGGACATGTATGTTAGCATGGTACCTGTTCTTCGCATTAACGTGAAGGTAAAACTCCAGTAATTTCTCAAAGCTGTGAACTTATAAACTCATCACAGTGAATCATTAGGATGTTCTGGATGCATATGGGAAGTGAGGAGTAACTTTGGTCCACTGCAAATTATGTGAAATGACCTAGTTTTGTTTTTCATGTTGTAATCGCCTGGACAGCAATCTTAGCGGTTTTGACGAGATGATTTGTCCACTGCAAACCCAAGTGCATTTATTTCCAGCAACAGAAATATTTATAAAAAAAATAACAGCAAAATTTAAACTACACAACCTCAATCAATAAAAATTTCAAGCGTCTTTGTGCATTGTCCTTTTTACCCATTAGCGTTAAGGTTAGGCCTAATGGGAAATGGACTAGCTACATTACACTCGTATTTAAAGTTGTTTTCTCTGGACCAACCCCAGTGCACACTAGATTTAGTTATGTTTTTTTTTTACTTTACTCTTGTTCACATACACTACGCATCATTCACCCCAAACATTGCCCCAAGAGGCACACGAGAGCCCATCATCTGATCGCCAAACTTATTTCTATCCATAATTATTATTTTTGAGCAGACGCATCAAGTCGTCTCCAATTCCCAGGCTTCCAAATCCGAGTCAAATCCCAAATCTTAGTCCATTTCATTAACTGATCTAAATAGTGGACTTATTTTGACCTCAAGAGCTGCTTCTCCAGTGAATCTCCGCATTTTGCTCAAATACATGGGAAAAAATTGGGTAGTGGCCCAATATTTCACAATTCCCCATGTTGAAGTTGTTTTCCCTAGTTCACGTTCAGGCTTTGGACAAATGGCTGTGGTTGAGTTGATAAAAGGAACTTGTATTCACTCTATCAATGACATTTCTATAAGTACATTTTGTGGTTACGCTCCCAGGTCAGCGATCGTCTCCGTAGGAAAGACCGGTGAGTTCAACCGTAGCTTATTATAAATTATAAATATGGAAACGCAGTGTAAATTGTACCATTGTGAGTACGGTGAAAAGAAACTGGCCATCCGGGGTCTAAATCAGTTACTAATTTAGCCACAGATGCCCTAGGGCTGAGTGATGGAAATGTGGCTGAAAGTTTGAACCACTGGCCTCTCTGACCTCCAACCGCTCACTCAGAAAACACATTCAGACTAATTATTGAGTATTTTGTTATCGAGGAACTTACAATGGCTTAGAAAGTAAAAATGTGGTGTAAAAATATGTAGGGTTTAATGGAATAAGAGTGGGTGCAACTGTTTTAAACGTATCAGGTTCAGGTCTGTTGTCTCCAAGGAGAGTTTTGCCTGAAATATTCCAGTCCAATTCCAGGTGTTTTTGTTACTCGGAAGCTATTGAAAAATGTGCATTCTTGTGTGAGTGGGATTGCCCCTCCACAGATATGACTTGTAACCACAGACTGTATAAAGAAGTGGACTAAGGGAGCGTGACGTTCAGCTCTAGCTAAATGAATCTTGTCGAAGCTAGCAGTTATAGAGGTGAATTTAGAGTGGAGTTCCATGTTTGGAATGCCGATCGGGAGTATCATAGCAACCAAAGAGCCAATCTGGAGCGAGGCTGTTGAATATAACACTGCTTCCAGCCCACACCGCTGGTTTAGCAGGAGGTGGGCACTTAGCAACGCTGTCAATCAAACCTGTTGCTAACGCTAGTGAGAGCGACCTCGGGGTCTTTTTTTCATAGTTTGACGTGCGACTTATACTCAGATGCAATTTATATGTTTTTTTCTTCATTATTATGCTTTTTTTTTGGATGGTTTTTTTTCTTTTTTTGTTTTTTTTTCCATGGAGATAGCTATCGTTAATGACATACTGTGGAATAGTCAAGGCAAAGAAAAGCAGGTGGCAGACTCTCCACCAAAAAGATACGTAGAGAATCTTTAAAAAATATATACAAAATAATACTCAAGGTGTTTCCCAGGGACCCCAGGTTATAATTTGCGACCATTCAAATCCTACAAAAGCAGATGTTGCAGGTTGGAGCCGAGCCAAGTCCGTCTTTATAAAACCAAAATGGCTGTAACTTACTGAAACGCATCACTTCACCCCATGAAACTCCTGTAGCGTTTGGACATGTTTGACTTATGTGTTCTGTGCTTTTTCTTCATAAACCAAGTCAGACTGTCCCTTTATTGCACCCCACCTGTACTGACACACACACAGCTGCACACACACACACACACACACACCTGCACACACATTCTGGATTCACGTATCTTTTGAGGACATTCTTGAACACTAATCTTAACCAGACTCACTGTGGTTAAAGTATCTACTACTGTCTTAACCTTGACACTAATCCTTTTGGTGCCTTTGAGAAAAACAGGTTATCAATAGACTTTCTGAAATCGTTTAAGAAATTTGACTTTTGTATTTGACCCATCCTTGAATGCCGTATGGGTACCAACTTATGGGTACCTTTCACCAGATCTTTAGATTGGTTCTTATGCCAAAAAAAATAAAAAATAAAATAAAATAAAATAAAATGGTAGTATTGCAAATGTTGTTTTGAAGCTGTGCAGAAATGGATAAAAGAGTTTTGTGTTAAAATAATAATAAATTAATACAAAATACATAAATAAATAAAAATAAAAACAAGGATACAAAGTGATTTTAGTTGTTTCTTATATAGTCCATTAATATTCATAATACTTAAATAATATTATGCAAAATTGACTTTTAGGAACAGTTTCTAACGTTATAAAATGTCTAAAATGTTTGAGTAATCTAGCGATCTCCCCTATTCGAACCCTTCTTACTGTTAGCTTTAAGATTCTGTACAAGACTCCGCCCACAAGCCTAATTATCCATAAATATACAAAAGCAAGATACAAAACAATACACTACAACTTCACAAATCTGGTGGGATGTGCAGTAGTTCCATTAGCAGAAGGGGGAGTGACTTAGTACAGGGAGCAAAGGGAGGAGGGACTCTGAAAATGAAACTTAGTAAACATGTTAGCACGTTTATGGCGCGTACGCATTTTCAAAACAATAAAAAAGTAACACGGTGAGCTAAATATGCTACGTGTTAGCAGTTACCCCGTAGTAGTGTATATATTAGCACATTTTGCTATCATAATAATCACAATCATATCGCCCACTCCTAAAAAATGGCGTATCTAAGGACATCCACGGAAACGCCGCGATCTTCTTGCACTTCGCCATCCTTCCGTTTCAGTCCCCGTCCGACCTGATAAACACGCACACACACACACTCACCTGTTTGTAATCCAGCCTGATGAAGCAGTAATGTTTTGCACCTGTGTCACTGCTCCCATCCGCTCTCTCAGCCTCATAAGCCGTGCAGCGCGGCGCTAGGCCTCGTGAAAGTCGATTAGACATGAAAGCGGCGTTCGGGGGATGGATGGCCCTTCAGGGGAGGGCTCTGGGTTTGGTCCAGTCTTGAAGAAGAACCGGAGAGATAAGTGCTTTGTCAGATGAACCGAGCTGACAACGGGAGGCAGCGAGCGGAGAGACGGGCTGCGTGCTGAGATCGGCTATTCTAAATACAAGAGGTTTACTGCAGTTTAAGCAGACGACTCATTCAGACCGTTTTTGAAAGTAATTTAGCCGAGTATCAACTGTCGTCTGTGAACGTACCGGGCTTTGAATGAGGATTGGAAAGGAAAATTTGTCCAACTATATTACGTCATACGCTAAAGGTAAAAAGTAGCTGTTAACTTGAAAACTACCACTTTATGACATCACAAGGTGGAGTAGAGCATTTTGACCTTTGGAGAATAATAAAGTGTTACTCAAACATGTGTGAAAATGAAACAAAACGCGACTCCAAGTATGTTTTTGAGGAGATAACAGCATTATAACATGACTAAAAGCTCACAGGAGTCAATTTTGCGTAATATAGGACCTTTACTGTACAACAAGCTAATCGTACACACTGTAGAGGTGAAACTGAACACACTCACACTATATTACTCACTAAATCTGATGTAAAGGCACTGCTCGGATGCCATTACATCAGAGAGGAGCCCTGCGCGTTAACTCTACCATACGTTTCATGGACCTGTCTCCTTCACTCTTCTCATCAGAGCTCCTTTGTAGAGTCTTTCCCTCAGGCCAGGTTCAGTTTAAGGGCAACGCGATGAAGAGGAGGAAGAGGAGGTAGAGGAGGAGGAGGAGCAGCATCAGCATCTGTCCTTTAATGAGGCTCTTCGCACAAACCAATGTGGACAACGATCGCCCGAGGAGGTCCAGACTCCCCAAGTCACCGAGGAGGGATGTATATAAAGACGGCTTTAAATGGACATATAGTTTTATTATATCAGCAAATATGATTCTAATAGACCAGGTACGGACTGAAAATGTCACGCTTATTATTGTGGGAGGTCATGATAAGGCAAAGGTAAGAAAAGAGTGTTGTTTTTTTTACTTTTGGCTAAAAGGTATATACTGTGGCTTTGACAACTTAACTTAAAGGTCTTATATTACACAAAATTGACTCTTGTGAGCTTTAAGTCATGTTATAATGTGTATACCTCCTCAAAAACATACCTGGAGTTGTGTTTTGTTTCATTCACAAAGGTTTACGTTATCCGTTGTTAAGCTCAAATGTTCTGCTCCACCTTGTGATGTCATGTAGTGGTAGTTATTTAAGTTAAGAGCTACGTTTTACCATTTGTTCAGTAGAGTTTTGCGATTCCGACGCTGAAATGATCGAAATTATTCTAGTGAAGCTGTGCGGAGTTTCAAAACACAGTAGAGCACTTCCTGTATTGGCACATGACATCACAAGGTGGGACAGAGTGTTTTCTGTTTGAGAGAAGAAATCTAGTCTAAATATGCAGGGTTTGTGTGTTAAACGTGTGAATGAAACAAAACACAACTCTGGGTATGTTTGTGATGAGGAAACAACATTATAATAGATCAGAAAATTGCGTAATATGGGCCCTTTAACAACAGCATATGCGATAGTTTACAGAATTAAAGGGCCAGTACCCAGTTTTTCCACATCTATTTGAGAAAAAATGATCTTACAGTACAGATATTTTGAACTCAAGAGCTGCTCATACAATATAAGTCCATGTACTGGCCTCTGAAAGTTGTAAAAAGCCCTTATAAACTCATCATGGTGAATACTTACGGTGCTCTGAATGCATAAGGCAAGTGAGGAATAACTTTGAACCACTGCAAACCGCTTAAAACTACACCAGATCTGTTTTTCATGTTTTTTGAGGTTGTAAAAATCTGGGGTGAGGTGAAACGATTCAACTTATGGATAAAGCTTTGAATTTTTCTGCCTTTTCCCACAGTTAGAAGGCAATATTTTACAGATTTAAACTGTCTCTCCCCCTCTCGCTGTCTCTTTGGACTGTGTTAAATTTACAGTGTCAGCTAAGCACAGATATTAAAATCATTAGCGCAGCGTGTGTGTTAGCTTAAGCCGCGGGTCGTGCCACAGGGGCATGTTTTATGGCTCTTTTTATTCAGTAATCCTCAGTGGTTTGTTTGAGGTGTAGTTTCCTCTCTCTCACATACACACACACACACACACACACACACACACACACACACTCTCTCTGTCTTTCTCTCCCTCTCTTTCTCTTTCTCTCCTCCGCTCTTTCTCTCTCACTGCTCTGTGTTATGAAAGAAACCCATTGTGTGCTTATTACTGAGCCTGTAATCCCCTTATCAATCAGGAAACTAGTCACAAAGTACATACAGGGAGTTTAGGAAATTGCAAACAAATCAGGATAAGATTTTTTATTTATTTTTTTATTTGGCAACATGGTGCAACAAACAAGTCAATAATGATAGCAAATAGAAAAAGATATTGATAAGAAATAGATATTTTTCATTGCGGAGGTGGGGACTTGTGGGTCATGATTTGGACTCGAGTCAGACTTGAGTCACTATTTTGGTGACTTGGGACTTGACTTGATAAAATTAACACCAATACTCGAGACTTGACTTGGACTTGAGCCCTGTGACTTGAGATGACTTGATGATTCTCAAAAACTACATCAAAAGTTGGTACTTCGGTTTAAAGACTTGAGCTTCGAGGCAAAGGACTTGGACTCGACTTGGACTTGTGGGGCATTGACGGGACTTGTCTTGAGACTTGACCTGATAAAATGAACTAACACTCAGGACTTGACTTGGACTTGAGCCCTGTGACTTCAGATGACTTGATGATTCTCAAAAACTACATCAAAAGTTGGTACTTCAGTTTAAAGACTTGAGCTTCAAAGCAGAGGACTTGGACTTGACTTGGACTTGTGGGTCGTTGACTTGGGACTTGCCTTGAGACTTGATAAAATGGACTAACACTTGAGACTTGACTTGGACCTAAGCCCTGTGACTTGAGATGACTTGATGCTTCTCAAAAATATATCAAAAGTCGGTATTTCGGTTTAAAGACTTGCGCTTCGAAGCAGTAGACTTGGACTTGTGCGCCATTAAATTGGGACTTGAGTTGGGACTTCACTTGATAAAATGGTCTAACACTCAGGACTTGAATTGGACTTGAGCCCTTTGACTTGAGAAGACTTGATGCTTCTCAAAAACTACATTAAAAGTTGGTACTTCGGTTTAAAGACTTGAGCTTCAAAGCAGAGGACTTGGTCTCGACTTGGACTTGTGAGTCAGTGACTTGAGACTTGACTTGATAAAATGAACAAACACTCAGGACTTGACTTGGACTGGAGCCGTTGAGCCCTGTGACTTGAGATGACTATCAAAAGTTGGCGCATTGATTTTAAGAACTTGGAACTTCACTTGGACTTTAGGTAAAAGACTTGACTTGAGACTTGAAAAACAATGACTTGGTCCCACCTTTATTTAAAGTTAATAAGTATAATTTCTGACCAAAAAGCTTTTCTCAAACATCCAGTGAAGACAGAAAATATTAGACCCAGATCCACATTCGCTGATGCCAAGTAATTTTTGCGTCTTATGTAATCAACTTAAAAATGCTTTTGATTTTGTATTTCATATTTAAAAAAGCAAACTGTTATAAAATATATTTATTAAAAAAACACAAATAAATGCAAAAAGAAAATAAAAAGCAAGTGGTCACATTTTTATATAGCACTTTTCAAACCCATTCACACACACATTCATACACCAGTGTACACAGACACTGGGGGCGAGTTGGGTTAAGTGTCTTGCCCAAGGACACAACAACAGTATTAATTTGTGGGAGCTGGAATCGCACCGCCAACCTGTGGATCAGTGGATCTGACTGCTCAACCAATGACGTTTATGTCAAAAGCGGGATTCGAAACCTCCAACCTTCGGACCAAACCGTGTGATAAATAAATACATGAACAAATAAAAAGCTTATTAAAGATTAGACACACAAAAATTAAAATGTAAAAACACACGAGCTGACATGTGATCGTATGAACTGGCTCATCGCTGTGTGGGTGTGTCTGTGCATTCCTCTGGGCCACACTCTGCATGTGTCAGAGAAATGCATTACATCTGATAACACGTCCAGGTCAAAGGTCAGGCCACACATGAGCGCTGTGTTCAACATTGTTCTTAAATATCATAGATCATACATCGCTCACGGGGCAAAGGCTTGAACTTTCTCTTTATTAAAGGAGGAGACTGCATGGGAAAAACACATCTCTGCTGTTCACAGTGTATCAACGAGACAATAGAGCACCAAGGAATTTCAGCCACGTTTCAGTTGTGTTCAAGTCTAAACATTTTGGGTCTTTGCTTTTGTCTGAACCTGATGTTTAAAGTCTTGTAATGTCAGTGTTGTGTCTGGTGTTGTGTTTACCTGCCTGAGGACAACTCATGAAATGTAGATATTGTGTCACTGCGACATGTTTCTGTTGAAGCTGCTTGTTGACACATTAGTTTGAACTGTCCTAATTTAAATGAAATGAAATCTGAAACTCGATCCACAACCTGACAGGTTTTCAGACAAGACACAAATGTAACAGACTTGTGAATGTCACCAGGAAATAAAATGATTGTTTAAGTATGTTTTTTAAAAGATTCATTTTGTGTGAACATTACGGTTACAGTTTTTTGGGTTTTTTTGCACCAGAGAAGCAACAATAGTAGATTTTTGTTCCCAAAATCACTAATCAGCATTCAGGGAGCCCTGAGCAAACTGTCCCTTAGGGGCCCTCCCCACTTCACTGGTACTTGATCTTAACAATTGACGACCCACATCTCAACTCAATATTGATGCTGGTGATACAAACACAGCGGCTTCATTACTGCCGTACGCAAACAGATGTACTTAGGTGAAAAAAAGCTATTGTAAAGACCCAGAACAATCTGGCCACAGAACTGTCATGGGACGGGGGGTGTGGGGCATCCTCCTGCAGATGTATTTATTTAAGTTTTTTAATTCCAGACATTTCTACATCGTGAAAAAATAATAATATTTAACCTGCAGTTACGGAATAAATTTCTCGTAATTACGACATAATGTAACTTTGAGGATGAGGCTACTGCAGGTGATTCAGTTCAGTCTGTGGGACAGTGCGGAGTAGCCTGATTTACTGAACTTTTATCATCTCTATTGGCTTAAAATACAGACTATTCTTCAAGAAGTTGGCTATAACACGAGCTTGTCAACTGCAAAAATGCCTCAGAGTGTGCTCCCACCAGCCCAATCAAACCCTGTCCAAGCTCGGCACATTTTGGACTTTGGGACGGAGGTGGGACAAAGCAAAGGCTGCTCGTGTACACACACAACTTCACTGCATGAGCCCCGTCAGATGATGTTACTCAAATGGCAAATAAATTCTGCTCCAAAACACACGGCAGAGCTGTGCTTCCTTGAATAAGGTCTGTGGACAGAGATAGTGTTTGGCAGCTTCTCGTCTCCTGTTGCCATTGCTGCTCCTCTGACTCCACTATTTAAACCTAAAATTTCACATTTTAATGTGAACATATTTAGCTCACATCTAATGTACTGAATAGGAGCAAGTCACTGCAGGTCTGAGCTCAGTCTCTATAATCTGTAGCAATGCTCAAGGGAAGAGCCATTAAGCTCTTATGATTTTACTTCTGTTTAATGACAGGATGGGCCACATGGCACTACTCCAACTTGTAGGAATAGGCCTACTGTAATAAGCTGCGGGCCTGCCTTTTAGATGCTGTGCCAATGTGTCTGGAGACCAGAGCATGGATCCAGAGCGTCTGTCTGTGCAGAACCAAACACCTGCACAGGCTCTGGGCTGTTGGGCTGTCGATGTACATCGACACTGATCATAACATATGAAGCTGAAAAGGTTGTCTGTGCACACATCTCTGTTTATTCTGTGTTGCTGTGTTAGACACAGTTGGAGCCTGTGTGCCTGGACACTCTAGTCGCTCCAAGACATCCCATAATTCTGCTTTATATTTTGGGCTTCAGGAAATAGCTGGTCCCAAAAACGTGCGGCAAGAGCTGCAGTTTAAAGACACTGATTCTTTCACAGTTTCTTTCCTTGTGCCACCAAAGAATGTGCCAGCCTTCACTCACGAGGGGATTCAAAACGAGCCAACCAGAAAACACGATGTGCGGGGTTTCTGGATAAATTGCCTCACTCTCCCCCTGCACAATCTAACATAATGGCCTGTCACATATGCTATGACCCTAAGAGGCCAACGACCTGCAAAGGACCAGCAGCTTGGTCCAGAGTCCAGCAATTATTGATCCACAAAGTTAAGTCCCTTCTCCTCATCACTTATGGTACGGTGGCCTCTTATGATCACAACCATCTGACAGACGCTTCGCCTGAACAAACATATCCATGTGGGTGAAGGCGCATGTGCTCTTAGGAAACAGGGGGGGGCTGGGAGGGCATCAGTGGCAGTGTGGGATATCATGTTTAGATCTGAGTATAAAGAAACTTGTTCCAAATACAGGAAATGTGGCTGGTTACTGTATGATTGAGCAGCAAGGTGAAAAATGACGAGATATATACTTATGTTTTACATTTCAGTACATTTCAGTTTTTAGTTTTTTGACCAATTTTAATGCAATTTTAGGAAACTCTGGTGACTTCTGGACCCCATTCCACTTCTGCTATCCATCCCATAAACTTATCATGCTCCCAGAAACCTCCTCTGCCATACGCTGTAACTGTTTCTGCCCTCTTTGGATCAAACCCACATCTCTCAGTCTTGTTCAGCTTGTAACCTTGACTCGAACGAGCGCACAGTTCCGACAGTTTTCTCACAATGAAATCAGGCATTCCAGTGTTGAAGTTTGAAGGTCAAAGACACAGTTTTGGATTCAGTTCATTCTTGCGTCGTGGCCTAGCATAGCATGTGATAATTAGCCCTTGAAACGCACACACGCTAGCGCTCTTATTGATTTAGAGTCGGCACAAACGGCTCATCCGATTAGGTCCGCTCTCACGCGAAACTCCCCGTGCATCTTTCTCTGTACATTCCAGCGTTCTCCTGACTCAGACGAGATGCTAGCCGAGCGTTTGGAGGATAGAGGATCCCTTGTGTACGAGGCAGGGGACCGTACCCTTGGCCTACTTTCACTCTACACGCACAAACGTCTCCAGATATGTTCACGTGTTCTTGGAGTTTAGCGAAATTAGCATACACTGAAACGAAACAAGCTAGCACTAACACTTTGTAATGAACTACACGTGTAATAATAGACTTAATAAAGCATGAACTAAAACGCAAATCACCGTTAAGAGCTTTGGGTATCTTAAAAGTCGCTGATTACTTACTTACAATGAACAAACTGTTAATTAAGAATGATTTAGACTTACTAAATACTTAATTAACACCCTAATCCGAAGCCTGTAATTAAAGATACAGTGTGTAACTTTCTGGAGGTGGCTCTTGGGTGATTGGAAAAATAGAAATAAAAGGTTCAAACCATATTTCGGAACATTCTCCATGGAGATAATTATGTTTCATGCCGTACTGTGGAAGGATATAGCCAAACGGACAACATTCCCATGGAAACAAGCAGGAGTACGCCATTTTCCAGGCCAAGGTAAGAGTTAGGTTTGTGGAGATGCAAGACCTCTCACAGTGATGACGCATGCTTTTAGTTTCAGTGCAGTAAATACAACAAAGTAAATAAAGAAATGAATAAAATAAATGTGTTTTTGGCTAAATGTTGTACACAGTGGTTTTAAGAAGTTACTAAGCGTTAATAATACTTAATAAACAATTTGTTCTTTATGAATTAAGTTTCTGTTCGTGCTGTATTAAAGTGTAGTTATTATTGAGCAAGTGAACATAACCAAAGCAGAGAGTGCGAGATTACAACTTACAGACTTATTAACATAGATAATAAAAAATAAATAACTAAAGATAAATATTGAAAAAAGCTTAAATCCTGCTCAGTGTGCCAGCCGGTCAGCCACAAGAGCAGCCAACCACAACCATGGAATGACAGCTTGTATCACTCATTTTACTGAGGAGTTAGAATGGAAAATAGAGTGAATTAACACGGTGGAAGACTAAAGCATTATTTTTACATGGACCATATTACGCTATTTATGATCTATGTTATAATGTTGTTTCCTCATCACAAACAGACCTGGAGTTGCGTTTTGTTTCATTCGCACATGTTTAACACACAAACCCTGCAAATTTAGGCTGAATTCTTCCCCCATTTTGTTTTTAAACTCCATGCACCTTTACCAGAATCATTAGGACAATTTCACACCTGGAATTCCCATTTTCTGCTGAACAAAAGGTAAAAAAGTAGCTGTTAAATTGAAAACTACCACTTCATGACATCACAAGGTGGAACAGAGCATTTTGAGTTTTGGAGATGTAGACCACAGGTGTCAAACTCAAGGCCCGTGGGTGAAATGTGGCCCACCTCGTCATTTTATGTGGCCCACTACAAGGTAAATTAAAAGGTAAATGTTTTTTCATATCTATGCAAATTCATATGCAATATCTTTAACTTGTAATAAATACAGAAACGGTTAATTAACAAGATAACGATTTTACATTACATTTAGTTACATTTACACTGTCTTACATTTACAGCGACCATTTTGCTGATGTGGCCCTCAGTGAAAATGAGACTGACAGCCCTGATAAAGCTTTACTCAAACATGTGTGAATGAAACAAAACACAACTCCTGGTATGTTTTTGAGGAGGTAACAACATTACAACACTATTTAAAGCTCACAAGAGTCAGTTTTGCGCAATAAAGAAATGTTATGGCCAGAGACCTAATAACATACAGGCCAAAGAGATGGTGAATGTTAACAGCACAATAACCGAGAGAGTCTATGTTAAAATATTAGACAGTAAAATAGTCCAAGGTTTTATAGACAGTGCTGATTTATATAGCGCTGTTCAAAGTACTTTACATGGAAAGGGGAGTTATATGACAAAAGACAAAAATTGCAATAAAATAAAGCAGCAAATGTAATCATGTTTTAATCTGTAACGCATGAGTGGCTGGAGATAGTTTTGTCCGGGAGGGTCCAGGAGGCTGGGAGCAGAGCTGAGGGGAGTTTATGTATTTGTGTGTACGTTTGTGTGTGTGTGTGTGTGTTACGTGGTCTGCAGCTCTTTGACTGATGCCGTCCTCCCTGTCCGCCTGTCTGGATGAATGCTCTTCACTGCGCTGCTCTCAAGGCCGGCTCTCCCTCTCCCCAGACGACTCCTTCCCCCCCCCTCTCGGCCCAACAGGAAAAACACGGGTCTGCTTTAGATCAGCTCAACATAAAGGTTTAGAAGTCAAACTGCAACGGCTCGGATGTTTAGTATGAGCTGAGGTTGTTTCCTTGACAACGTATCGTCAGTGTAGTGTAACTTTAAGGGATAGCGACATTGTCCTTCCTTGTTTTTAATGGTTCTGATCATACGTCTTAAAGGGCCCGTGTTACGCGATTCTCTGATTTATGTTATAATGTTGTTTCCTCGTCACAAACAGACCTGGAGTTGTGTTTTGTTTCATTCACACACGTTTAACGCACAAACTCTGCATATTTAGGCTGAGTTCTTCTCTCAAAAAACACTCTGTTCCACCTTGTGATGTCATGTGGTAATACAGGAAGTACTCCACTGTGTTTTTAAACTCCATACACTTGCACTAGAATCATTCGGATGATTTCAGCCCGGGGAATTGCCAATCTCTATTGAGCTAAAGGTAAATGGTAGCTGTTAAGTTGAAAACTACCACTTCATGACATCACAAGGTGGACTGTTTTGAGCTTTGGAGATGTAGACAGACTACTTTATTACTACCAAAAAATGCATAATAATGAAGAAAAAAACATATATAAGTTGCACTGGAGTATAAGTCGCATTTTTTGGGGAAATTTATTTTACCAAATTTGAGACCAAGAACAGACATTTTATCTTTAAAGGCAAGTTATAATAATAATAAAATGGGAAAAACAGGCTGAATATCAGTACAGCACACTAATGTAACATATTTATATTTATTCTGCTACGTGAAGCATAGACAGAACTGAATACATGTCTGGTATGTTAACGTAAGATATTAACAGTTAATCAGATAAATAAAGCATAAAAAACAAGTTAACAAGTTGGATCTCTCTCTAAAATCACTAAATCCATTTAATTTTTCTTCCTTGGTGACACTTCTGAACAACTCTACCAACTCAGTAGATGCAGCGCCGCTTCCTTTTCTGCGTGGCTGAAGATGTGAAATTATTTATGTTAATGATTTCACATATAAGTCGCATCTGAGTATAAGTCGCCCCCTGGACAAACTATGAAAAAAAGTGCAACTTATAGTCCGGAAAATATGGTAATAACAATGTGTTACTCAAACATGTGTGAATGAAACAAAACACAACTCCAGGTCTGTTTTCGAGGAGGTAACTGCTTTATAACACAATTTAAAGCTCACAAGAGTCGGTTTTGTGTAATATAGGACGTTTAAGGTTAAGGTTAACATTTATTGTCCCTGTAGAGAAATGTGTCCTCTGCATTTGACTCATCCTTCAACGCTGCTGCACGGGGCAACCTGTCAGGAGCAGTTTGGCCCAGGTCCAGATCTTGGTCTAGTCTTGGCCAGGGC
This sequence comes from Periophthalmus magnuspinnatus, assembly GCF_009829125.3. Classification (NCBI taxonomy): domain Eukaryota; kingdom Metazoa; phylum Chordata; class Actinopteri; order Gobiiformes; family Gobiidae; genus Periophthalmus; species Periophthalmus magnuspinnatus. Next base: position 27,981,209 of record NC_047138.1, on the reverse strand, counting down.
TGCTTTAGCTGGAGGATTTGACCTAGTGTGCATGTTTTGTGTTGTTGTGTGTGTTTTATAAGTCAAATTGTCAGTGTGTGTTGCTGTTATTGTAGGATCTGGGTTCAAGCGCGGAGCTCAAACTCTTTTTCCTATTCATAAGTTATACTATATTGTTTTAAATTGTTAGTCACTACGGCAACAGTCCTAATTTCTCATCATTCTGAAATCCATGGATAGACTATTCAGATTCTAGAGCTGGAGTATTTTAAGTATTTTTACAGTTTTTAATTTCCAAAAATGTCTGTTACTTTGTTTCTCTGTTACAATGAAAGAAAAAAAATAGGGAAAATGAGGGAAAAGTGACACATTTGTGAAGTTTTTATCCAAGAAATCACAAAAATAATGCTATATTTGTCTGTTAAACGTAATTCTATTCTGTAGTTAATCCCATTACGCAGCGCTGACATCACGGTCCGCTTCACTTCACCTCCATCGAGTTCCCTCCACGGCAGAATTTATAATGCATTTTGAAATAAACTTTATATAGGTTGCATATGATAATACAATCACATATCTCCTTTCATTCCGGTCCAATCCCTAAATGCACTTTCATTGGGCTTACACTGTCATTACAAGACCCCGTTCACCCCCCTCTTCCTCCTGTTTCCCCCTCCTCTTCATAGCCTCATCTGACTCTGCACAACTCAAGGTCGGTGCTTTGGATCAGAGCGGCCTGGGTGGAGGCACCGTCGGCTGCAGTCTGCTTGTTAGTCTGAAAAGTGCACTTGAAGAGAAGGGGGAGCGGGGAGGGCGCTGACGAGACCGAGGGGCAGATGAGAAAGTGGCGTCTCGGGGTGATGACCTCAGATTTACTGGACTGGAGAAGGCCGACTGCAGGCTGCTTTGACGAATGGAGACGTGCGGGTTTCAAGTCATTAAGGAGCGGAGCGGAGGACAGGCGGTGTACTGTCTGTAGAGGAGGGATCACTTTCTATACGACACTCATCACTCTCAAATGTGACTAAGGTTTGAGTAATTCTATGAGCCTTCTAAAAACATGGACTCCTTGTTGCTTCACAGAAATAATGCCTTGGTTTGATACACAATACCCAAACTTTAGCCGCTGAGTTTGCTTCATAGACGGTATAAAGAAGTGGACTAAGTGAGTGTGACGTCACCCACAGAGTTCAGCTCCAATCAAATGAAGCTCATCGAGGCTAAAGCAGTTATAGCGGCCATTTTGGAGCCGAGTTCTATATTTGGAATCCCCAGCGTTAGTATCATAGCAACCAAAGAGCCAATCTGGAGCAAGGCTGTTGAAGGTAACGCCTCTTCCCGCCTGCACCGCTGGTTTAGCAGGGAGTGGGCACTTAGCAACGCTGTCAATCCAACCTGTTGCTAACGCTAGCGGGAGTGACCTCAGGGAAAGAATGGACAAAATAGTGAAATAAAAACACCAGGATCATGTAGCCCAGGTTAATACGAATGTTTAAGACCAAAATGACGAGCCTGACAGCAGCAGTTACAGAGAGAGAGGGCACAGTTTTTCAATAGAAAGTGAATTGCAGCCAGAGTCGATGGAGCTGGAAGCGTGCCCGTGCTCACTTCCTAGTAGAAATAGACCTGTTCGCCGATATGTCGAGCCAATATCTGCACTTTTTTTTGCGGATTGGCTATTGGCCTTAACTTTCCTGCTTTGGCTGATATTTGGATTACCCACCAACTGCTGCGTAAATCTTTATTTTAACACTTGACACTTTAATGAGTTATGGGTTAGCAGTAAAAACAGGGTTGCGGAAATCTAAAAATAATTTCTATTGAGATAATTTTTCCTTATTATAGTTAAATATTAAAGTTAAATAAAACGTATAGACAGTATTTATGTTAGAAATCATTTCAGATCATATATTTAAGGAGAAAATGATCAAAATCGGCCCTACAAAGTGGCCCAAAAATATCGACAGAGCTTATCGGCCATCGTTTGCTCTGGAGTCTAAACAGTATCGGCAGTATCAGTATCGGTTGTGAAAAAAAATCCCATATCGGCTGATCTCTAACTGAAACCACGACTTTCTCTGTCTGTGATCACTTTCCGAAGCCAGAGCGGAGTTTCGCCGTCACAGCCAATGGCAACTAGCATGCTAATCGTGTCCTTCCTGATTCTCCAATGATAAAAACGCGTTGTAATTAGACGCAGACAGTACACAGAGGACTTATTTCAACCTCAAGAGACGCGTCTAAAACAGAGGTGTCAAACTCATTTTCACCGAGGGCCACATCAGCAAAATGGCCGCCATCAAGGGCCAGATGTGACTGTGCGGCAGGATAAATGTCACTAAATGTAAACAAATGTCATGTTAAATAAATGTAACTACTTTTAAACTTGTTAAATAACTGTTTCTGTATTTATTACTTATTCAAGTTGCAAATATTACGTGTCTGTGTAACTCCGTGTAACTGTGTATTTCCTGATAAAAGTGTGTATCTGGTCAGAACCTTCAGCATTGCTTCAAAAACAGACTTTTAATTATTGGACAATTTGTTGTTTTTCTTGAAGGCTAACTTTTTCATTCTTAGTTCCGTGTTTGGTGTCAAAATGATGATGTAGATTGTACCGACCCGCCTCATAACACAAAAAACATACAGATTTTCTCCTTAAAGCACAAACTTGTATTCACCTTTAGCACCTTTCTTGAAACTGCCTTCTACGCCGACAATTTCTTTTTTCCTAAACAATTTGGGATGATTATTTGCAAATATTTCTCAGTGTCACTTGTTGGGAAAATCTCATTAGTTTATTGTTGATGCTCACATTAAAGCAGCATAGACTTACACTCACCTGAAGGATTATTAGGAACACCATACTAATACGGTGTTTGACCCCCTCTCGCCTTCAGAACTGCCTTAATTCTATGTGGCATTGATTCAACAAGGTGCTGATTCATTCTTTAGAAATGTTGGTCCATATTGATAGGAGCATCTTGCAGTTGATGGAGATTTATGGGATGCACATCCAGGGCACGAAGCTCCCGTTCCACCACATCCCAAAGATGCTCTATCGGGTTGAGATCTGGTGACTGTGGGGGCCATTGTAGTACAGTGAACTCATTGTCATGTTCAAGAAATCAATTTGAAATGATTGGAGCTTTATGACATGGTGCATTATCCTGCTGGAAGTAGCCATCAGAGGATGGGTACATGGTGGTCATGAAGGGATGGACATGGTCAGAAACAATGTTCAGGTAGCCCGTGGCATTTAAACAATGCCCAATTGGCACTAAGGGACCTAAAGTGTGCCAAGAAAACATCCCCCACACCATTACACCACCACCACCAGCCTGCACAGTGGTAACAAGGCATGATGGATCCATGTTCTCATTCTGTTTACACCAAATTCTGACTCTACCATTTGAATGTCTCAACAGAAATCGAGACATCAGGCAACATTTTTCCAGTCTTCAACTGTCCAATTTTGGTGAGCTCGTGCAAATTGTAGCCTCTTTTTCCTATTTGTAGTGGAGATGAGTGGTACCTGGTGGGGTCTTCTGCTGTTGTAGCCCATCCGCCTCAAGGTTGTGCGTGTTGTGGCTTCACAAATGCTTTGCTGCATTCCTCGGTTGTAACGACTTGCTCTTCTATCAGCTTGAATCACTCGGCCCATTCTCCTCTGACCTCTGGCATCAACAAGGCATTTTTGCCCACAGGACTGCCGCATACTGGATGTTTTTCCCTTTTCACACCATTCTTTGTAAACTCTAGAAATGGTTGTGCGTGAAAATCCCAGTAACTGAGCAGATTGTGAAGTACTCAGACCGGCCCGTCTGGCACCAACAACCATGCCACGCTCAAAATTGCTTAAATCACCTTTCTTTCCCATTCTGACATTCAGTTTGGAGTTCAGGAGATTGTCTTGACCAGGACCACACCCCTAAATGCACTGAAGCAACTGCCATGTGATTGGTTGATTAGATAATTGCATTAAGGAGAAATTGAACAGGTCCTAATAATCCTTTAGGTGAGTGTATTTTAAAATGACAGTCAAGCCTTAATTTACCTTCTCGCGGGCCACATAAAATGACGTGGCGGTGAGTTTGGCATATGTGGTCTAAAAGGATCATGATCTTTCAATACGCTTCGTGTCAAAACGTCTCAGTATTTTTAGAGCCCAAATATAAAACACGGTTTGGAGAAGTGAAATGTAATGATCGTTGAACGGAAGCCCCTCTCGTCTCGTGCTATAATCATGAACCATTAGAAATCGCTGCACACAAGAGCCGCTCAGTCCTGAACATATCTGTATGACACGACCATAGAGGTTTATGATCCAGCCTCTGTCCCAAACAACAGGAACGATAACTCAGGGCCCCGTCTCCCCCAATGTGATCGTAAAGGAGGTAAGGAGAGGAGGATGGGGAGAGGGGGAGGTGAGGAGAGGATGAGGGGAGAGGGGTAGGTAAGGAGAGGCGGAGGGGAGTTGGAGAGGAAAGAAAAGGGGGAGAGGGGTATGTAAGGAGAAGAGGAGATAAGGAAAAGGGGAGAAGGAGAAACTATAACTCACAATCCTGTCTCCCCCAATGTGATCGTAAAGGAGAGAAAGAGAGAAGGAGGAGGAGGAGGCCAGAAAGAGGAGGAGAGAAAGACAAGAAGGACCGTAACTCAGGATCCCGTCTTCTCCAATGCGATCGTAAAAGGAGGTAAGGAGAGGAGGATGGGGAGAGAGCGAGAGGGAAGGAAAGGCAAGGGGGAGAGAGGGAGGTAAGCAGAGGAAGAAGGGAGAGGAAAGGGGGAGAGGAGGAGATAAGGAGAAGGGGGAGAGGGAGAAACTATAAGTCACGACCCTGTCTCCCCCAATGTGATCGTAAAGGAGGTAAGGAGAGGAGGATGGGTGGGGGAGAGTAAAGGAAAGGAAAGGGGGAGGTAAGGAGAGGAGGAGGGGAAAGGAGGAGATAAGGAGAGGGACGGAGAAGGAGGAGGAGGATATCAGGAGAAGGGGAGAAAAGAAGAGGAGAGAAAGACAAGAAGGACTGTAACTCAGGACCCCATCTCTTCCAATGTGATCGTAAAAGAGAGAAAGAGAGGAGGAGGGGAGGTGGAGCAGAAAGGGGGAGTGGTAAGGAGAGGAGGAGGAGATCGGGTGAGGGGGAGAAAAGAAGAGGAGAGAAAGACAAGAAGGACTGTAACTCAGGACACCGTCTCCTCCAATGTGACCGTAAAGGAGGTAAGGAGAGGAGGAGGGGAAAGGAGGAGATAAGGAGAGGGACGGAGAAGGAGGAGATCAGGAGAAGGGGAGAAAAGAAGAGGAGAGAAAGACAAGAAGGACTGTAACTCAGGACCCCATCTCTTCCAATGTGATCATAAAAGAGAGAAAGAGAGGAGGAGGAGGGGAGGTGGAGCAGAAAGGGGGAGTGGTAAGGAGAGGAGGAGGAGATCGGGTGAGGGGGAGAAAAGAAGAGGAGAGAAAGACAAGAAGGACTGTAACTCAGGACACTGTCTCTTCCAATGTGATCGTAAAGGAGGTAAGGAGAGGAGGAGGAGGGGAGGAGGAGAGAAAAGAGTGAGAGGGACAAGTAAGGAGGAGACAAGGAGATCAGGAGAGGAGGAGGGGGGTGGAGAAAAGAAGAGGACAGAAAGAGAGGAAGGACCGTAACTCAGGATCCCGTCTTCTCCAATGCGATCGTAAAAAGAGGTAAGGAGAAGAGGATGGGAGGGAGAGAGAAAGGGGGAAAGGGGGAGGTAAGGAAAGGAGGGGGAGAGGGAGAGGAGGAGATAAGGAAAGGAGGGACAGATAAGGAGAGAAAGAGGAGAGGGATAGAAAAGAAGAGAAGAGAAGGAGAGAAAGGGAGCAAAGACCATAACTCAGAACCCTGTCTTCAATAATGTGATCATAAAGGAGGTAAAGAGAGCAGGAAGAGGGGAGGGGGAGAGAAGGAGAGAGATGAGAAAAGAGAAGGAGAGTAAAAGAAGGAGGGGAGAAGAGGAGAGAAGGAAAGGAGCACAACAGGCACTTGGGAACTATAACTCTGGACCTTGTTCCCCAGTATGATTGTTGAGGAGAGAAGGAGGAGAGAGGGGGAGAAAAAGGAGAATATAAGAGGAGGAGTGGAGAAGAGAGAAGGAGAGGGGGAGATGAGAGAAGAGGTGAGGAGGAATGGGTGGGAGAAAGAAAATGAGGACAACAGGAAGCATAACTAAGGATCCTGTCTTTCCCTATATGATCATAAAGGAGAGAAAGAGGAGAGGAGAAGAAGAGGGGCAAGGAGGGGGAGAAAAGAAGAGGAGAGTATAAGAGGAGGGGAGAAGAGGATGGAAGGAGAGGAGGACTACAGGCACTATAAGTCTGGGCCTTGTCTCCCCTGATGTGATCCTTGAGGAGGGGAAGAGGAGGGAAGAAGGTGAAGCAGTGGTGATGAAAGAGAGAAGGAGAGGATTGGAGGTGAGAGGAAGATTGGAAAAGAGGAGGAAGAAGAGGGGAGGAAAGGAGGTGGAGGGGAGAGTGAGGGAAGAGAACAATCGGGATCATAACTCCTGAATCCCGTCTCCCCGGATATGATCATAACGGAGATGAAGAGATGAGGAGAGGGGAGAGAAGAAAAAGGAGAGATGGTGACATAGAGAAGTGGGAGGGGAGGGGGAGAGAAGGTGGAGGAGAGAGCAGAGGAGAACAACAGGAACCATAACTCAGAATCCTGTCCCCCCGGATGTGATCAGGAAAGTAGAAAGTAGAAGAAGAAGAGGAGGGAGAGGGGGAGACAAAAACCTCACATAAAGCAACAAATGTGTGTTAAGAAAGAAATGGTCAAATATTATGGGGTGAGGGTGAGAGAAATGGAGAGAGAGAGAGAGACATGAAAGATGGTTAGAGAGAGAGAAAGGCAGAGATGTTAGATGCAGGGTTAGAGAAAGAGAGAGAGATGGAGAGTTAGAGAGACAGAAAAAGAGAGAGCGAGATGAGACACAGGGTTAGCGAGAGAGCGACGAGAGATGCAGTGTTAGAGAGAGAGAAAGAGAAAGAGATGAGACGCAGAGGGTTAGATAGAGAAAGATGAGAGATGGAGAGTTAGGGAGAGAGAGAGAGGGGAAGAGATGAGAGATGGAGGGTTAGAGAAAGAGACAAAGAGAGAGAGGTGAGAGATGGAGAATTAGAGAGACCGAGAGAGGTGAGAGACAGAACAGAGGGTTAGAGAGAGAGAGAAAGATGAGAGACAGAGAGTTAGAGAAAGAGAGAAAGAGATGAGAGATGGAGGGTTAGCAAAAGATACAGACAGAGAGAGAGAGAGATTAGAGGTGGAGAATTAGAGAGACTGGGAGAGAGAGAAAAAGATGACACACGGAGGGCTAGAGAAAGAGAGAGAGAGATCAAAGATGGAGGTTAGAGAGAAAGAAAAAGATGAGACACAGGGTTAGTGAGAGAGAGAGATGACAAATGGAGAGTTAGAGAGAGAAAGAGACGGCAGACAGAGGGTTAGAGAGAGATGAGACATGGAGGGTTAGAGAGAGAGATAAAAGATGGAGAGAGAAAGAGACAACAAATGGAGAGTTAGAGAGAGAGAAAGAGATAACAAATGGAGAGTTAGAGAGAGAGAGAGAGAGAAAGACGTGAGAGACGCAGAGTTAAAGAGAGAGAGAGAACACAGAGGGGGTGCAGAAAATGAGCGAAAGAGATCAGGAGAGTGAGGATGGAGGAGAAGAGAGAGGATGAGTGGGGAGAGGGTGGGGGCAGAAAGAAAGAGAGAGACGAATTGGTGAAATGAATGTGGATTTGGATAAAACTGGGGGAGGGACTCAAGAGACATTAAAATAAGTCTCACTCTGCTCGGATTAGGCAGCTGGTTACCATGGCGGCAGATGACCACGTTTAGTGTGTCAGTGGGAGCGTAGTATATTTGTACTTAGACGCGGAGGATGACCTTTGAACCTGACACTTTGAGCATGTACCTCCATTTTCCTGTCTTAAAAACATGAAAAACAAGTTCATTTTAAACATTTTTGCAGCGGTCCAAAGTTATTCCTCGCTTAACTATTAACTCACGCATTCCGAATACCCTAACCATTCACGGTGATGAGTTTATAAGCACTTTTCACAACTCTCAGACCAACGCGGAGTTTTGCCATGGACGGTAAAGCTAACAAGTAGAATAATAACGCACATATTGATCAAATACATGGGGAAAACTGTGTACAGGGACTTTAATATCGAGAAGAGACAAAAAGTAGTACTATGTTTATTGATATGTACGATTATTTAGCCTATAATTCTCATAACATATTCATATAGTCAGTTGTCTGTCATCATAACCTATCGTCGCACAGTTTTAGCACACGAATTGATAAATCTGGCCCAGGAGTGATGTTTTTTTTTATTATTATTTATTTAATTTAACATTCTATCTTATTTATTTTAACGATGCAGCAAAATACAACTAAAATGTCATTGTCAGACAGTTGTGGCCCACTGTATTTTTGGTGCATTATTGTCCATTGGCATAACATTAGATCGAAGAAATGTTTATTACACGGACATGAGCACGCACGCTAATTTTGGGGGAATTGTTATTGTAGCAAAACTGTGCTACACATGGTAATATTTTCTAACATCTGTCTGATACTATTGTTTCAGTTTCTGCACCACAGCTCCCTCTGCATACAAAGAATGAGTTTTATAGTTCTTCGTAAAAATGGGTGGATACTATCAGGGCTAGCGTAACGTGTGACTGGGACCTTTACCTATGACATAACTGACAGATGATGTTGGTCTTTTTTTCCCCTGTTACTATTGAGGATGTAAAAGAATTAAAAGACTCGTGTTCTCTGGATGTGCTGCCATGTTCACCATTTGTTAACAGAAGAAACGCGTCTCTTGAAACAGGCACAGTTCCCAGCTGCTTCACACAAGTTTTGCCTAGACCTAAAAAAAAAAAAAAAAAAGAAAAAGAAAGAAAAAAAGGAAAAGAAAAGGTGGTGATAACAGATTTTTTTTTTTTTTTTTTTTTTTTTTTTTTTTATGGAAACAATTTATCTGATGAATTCCAATTAGCCTTTCACAACAGGTATTTGCACTTTTACAGGTTTCTCTTGGTGCTCTGATAGCAGTAGACTCATTAAATTGTGCTGGTTTTGTTTGAACAAAGACTCTGGAATCTGTAGGACAGTCTTCGATTTTTTCCTCTTATTTGAGTGATGATTCTTTCCTGTTTCTATCAAGAATGTCATGTCTGAAGTGTCCGCCTTGTCCTGTGGGGTTCCGCAAGGCTCAATTCTGGGGCCACTTCTTTTTGTCATGTACATTTTTTACCGATTGACCAAACTGTAAACGTTTAGTGGCTACAAAAAACTGTTTACATAGCTTAAAGAAAGTTTATCTTCTTTACTCTTCCCTATAGTTGTTAGTCTTTGTGGGATAGACCTCGGAGTCATGTCGGGAAAAACAATGTTCAGTACATTATAGTTTTTGTACAATCATAACTTAAAAGTAGCAATAAAATGTTGTAAATTCCGGTCAATTTAAGTCACTTTATTAACCTGTACGTTTCAAATCATTGTTTGAGAGTGAATTTATGTTTTTGTTGACATTAGCTCCAAATAACCATTAGCATAACAAAGTATAACAGTGCGGTTATAACTGCTTTATATGCTATCATTTGCACATTTTAAATGCTAAATTCATCTAAAATGACTTAATAAAAGAAACAACTAGATAACTGTGGTGCCCATTGGGAGCTGATGTCGCCTTAAATGTCATCACAACAAAAGAGATGTGGGGCTGTCATCTCCTATAGATAGCTGCAAATTAACGTTAGCGAGATGTGGGTTTTTTATGATTTGTACCAAAATGACTATACAACACTGCCGAATCGTACTTGTAAAAAGAAAAAAAAGACGAATGAAGTAAGCACAGAGCAGAGGGTGTGTGTCAGTGGGGGTGAAAACGGGAGTTGATCTGCAATATGACATGTTTGAACGATTAAGGATTACTAAAACATGCACGAATCACTCCAAATACAACTTGAAGAGAGGGTAAATGAGAAGGAGAAACAGCACATGGTTAAACGCTCTGAAAAGTCCATTTTGCTGAATAGGTCCGCTTTAAGAAGACTACCCCAGTGCAGCAGATGTTCAGCATGTAACACTGAATGCCTGGGCTTATGGTCCAGCTGTCTCAAAGGAGGAACCAGGTGAGCTCCTAATCCTCCAATCACAATCGAGACCAGCGCTGAGGGGGCGGGGCTTACAAAATTATAAAAAACTACAAATACACTCACGCACGGCTGCTAAATAGATTATTTTCCTACAAATTGAGAGATCATTGTTTGTCAGGCAGCCGGGACCCCCCCCCGCTGTGAGCTGGCCAGGGGGCAGGGGGGCAGGGGGGCGAGGGCGGGGGTTAAAAAAGGGGAGGGAGATCAGAGAATATCCGAAAATAAACTGAAAAAAAAAAAAAGAGAGGAGAGTGGAGATTGAAAAGATTGAGAGAGTAGCAGATGCCTGGCCCCCTGTGGAGAGGTGCAGATGGAGTGAATGTGCGAACGAGTGGAGAGCAGGGTGCATTTCAGAGGAGTCTGTGGGTGACAGAGCGTGAGGGCCGTGGGAATATAGACAGAAATAGAATAGAGAGATTGCGTGGAAAAGTGAAAATTTGCTTGACAGTGTTCAAAGTAGTGCATGGTTTGAGGCAATAGTCTACCTTATTTTGTGTTGTTTGGGCCCCATGTGGGGTACGGGGCCCTGCTCGGCTCAGATAACACGGGAGCAGAGAGACTATAAACAGCATCTTACTGGCCAAAATTCGTAGATATATTACCCTTTTTTTAATAGTTCAAAATTAAATGTAGAGTTGAACATGTTTTTACACTTTCTAAGAATAAAGCTACTTTTTTTATTTATTTATTTATTTATTTTTTATGTTAATTGTCTTCTGTTTTTAATGTCTTTTTTACTGTAGCACTTTGAGATTTGTTGTTCGAATGTAAAGTGCGTTATAAATAAAATGTATTATTATTATTATTATTTTGTTCATCATGTTTGCTGCCTCATTTCATTTGAATGAGTTTTCTAGTCATATTTCTTTAAATCAAAACTGAAAACTGAAAACGTACCAATGTGCAGAAGTCACGCAGAAAACAGTAAATCTACATCGAAATCAAATCTATATTTTCTTAAAGAGGGGGTATTTTACTTCTATGGGGGTATTAACTGCTAACACATAACATATTTAGATCATCGTGTTTCCTTTCATTGTTTTGAAAATGCTAAATTCACTAAAAACAGCGTATTAACATGTTTTTGTCACACTGAATGCCTCCCTTGCTTTGCCCCCCAGGCTAAGTCAGACATTGCATCAGGTTTATGAAGTTGTAGTGTATTGTTTTGTATCATGTTTTTGTATATTTAAGGAGAGTTGTCGTGTGGGAGCGTGGGTGATGTAGGCTTGTGGGCGGAGATTTGGACAGAGTTTTATAGCCAACTGTAAGGAGGGTTTGAATAGGACCATGGCGGAAGGTAATGAAGTAAAAGTAGTAAAGCGCTGTACTTAAGTAAAGGATAGATACTTTAAAATTCTACTTATGTAAATGTTACAGTGGATACCTTTTACAGGAGCAGGTATCAGTACTTTCTACTCCATTGTATATTTGAACTGGACTGAAAAGTAAAAAGTACTTTTCATATGATTTGAGGAGTTATTTTTACCATGTTCGTGGTAACATCCTGACTAAAGTTTTTGAGTTCAAGCTTCGGTTTTGAGCAAACAAAAATAAATACACAAAATTCTGGAGAAAAATTAAGTAATTGATTTGTATTTTTACATTTGTATTCAAAATATGAACCATTTTTAAATCAATACTACTACATTTAACACTAAAACTACATTTTTAAACAGGTTTTATTTAAGTAGATTTTTTTCACGTGATACTTTTACCTTGAGTAACCTTTTGCCTCTGTATCTGTACTTTTACTGTAACAGCACAGTACTTCATCCACCACTGCACAGGAGAGATCACTGTATTACTCAAACATGTATGGATGACATAATAAACCACTTAAGTTGTGTTTTTAATGAGGGGAAAAAACAAAACAGGAAAACAACATGTATTCTCATTGTCACACTTTCATCTCAGGCCTCAGGTGATTGACAGATGTGGACGTGAAGCTTACTTACAACACAACCCCTGAAAAGGTGTCCATATCAGAGGTCAAAGGTCGCCTGCTGAACCACCTGTCCAGAGACCACCCGATGAAAGACGGGCCCCTCCTCCTCCATCTCCTCCACCGACAGACAGCGCTAAATGAAAAAGTTCTTTTGTCGTAATTATCCCCGTGATAGGAGCGAGCAGAGCAGACATAGTAATTATAAAGCCCCCCTCTCGCCCCCCGCCGCTGCCCCCTTCTGGTGACACGGGCCAGTGGGTTTCCTCTGAAAGTGATACTCGGCTGTGAATGATGGGGACTTGATCTGGGGTAATCTTATAAAAAGGATTGTGTGTGGTCAGTCTTAGAAGATAAAGGTAAAGTAAAGCATGTGTTTTTAGAATATGCACAGATTTGAGGTTTATCATGTCAAAATATTTACAGAAGATATGGACAGACTAAACCTGGACTGAACCAGGACTGAACCAGGACTGAGCCAGGACTGAACCAGGACTGAACCAGGACTGAGCCAGGACTGAGCCAGGACTAAACCAGGACTGAGCCAGGACTGAACCAGGACTAAACCAGGACTGAACCAGGACTGAACCAGGACTAAACCAGGACTGAACCAGGACTGAGCCAGGACTGAACCAGGACTAAACCAAGACTGAACCAGGACTAAACCAGGACTGAACCAGGACTAAACCAGGACTGAGCCAGGACTGAACCAGGATTGAACCAGGACTGAACCAGGACTAAACCAGGACTAAACCAGGACTGAACCAGGACTAAACCAGGACTAAACCAGGACTAAATCAGGACTGAATAATGACAGAACCAGGACTAAACCAGGACTGAACAAGGACTAAACCAGGACTGAACCAGGACTGAACCAGGACTGAACCAGGACTAAACCAGGACTGAACCAGGACTGAACCAGGACTGTACCAGGACTAAACCAGGACTGAATCAGGACTAAACCAGGATTGAACCAGGACTGAACTAGGACTAAACCAAGACCAAACCAGGACAAGAATGCTGCGTTCACACTAGTACAGTCACTACATCAAATTTCGGATTAAACTAGGACTAAACCTGGACTATAACAGGCCCAAACCAGGACCAAAAAAATGTAAGCACACCCTAAATCAAGACTTAACGGCTCTGTGCACTGTTAGCGTCACTACTTTCTGTCCAATTGTATCTCTGAGTTCTTTTCCTGCGTCATGCTCAAATGAATAAATATTTAAAAATATTTTCAGAGATCACTGACAACAGATTAAAAACTACACAAACAAAATGAATACTTCACCAGATGTGTTTAGAAAGAGAGATGCCTTTGCCTCAGTGCTAACACTAATGCTAATTTTGAGGCAAAACAAATATTAAAATGGAGTGTTCAACATATAAAAATAATTGGGCAGCATTTATTTAGAGTTTAATTAAGTTGATCATTTCAATAAGTTATTCATTTTATGTTTTTTTTTTTCATATTTTTTTCCATAAAGACTGTTAGCTTTGAGACACAGTGAGCTAGCTAGCATGCTGCTGTTCACAGAGCACATTTGGACAGAGTTGAGCTATATATCGTGTCAAAATATTTACAGAAGATATGGATATAAGTCCCCAAAACTGCATAATACATTTATCTTACAGTTTTATCAGTCGTCTGTGTGTCAAAAAAGTTTTGGTTTGTTCTGACATGTTTTGAGAAGCGAAAGAAAAAGCAGATATATATAAAGCAATGGAGATATGAACTTACACTTAGAACTAAACACACTGCAGTTTGTTTTGTTGAAAAAAGTCCATAGCCTTCCCATCAGGCTGCTGCTTTTGAGTGTCAGACAAAGTTTTAGCTAGGGAGGCTCTTACCAATGACATATACACTCTTCACTTAGGTTCCTTGGAAAAAATTGAAAATTATTTGGATTTGGAAGATTATTTAGCTGATAATTGAATTGAATGTACTGTATAAGCAGCTCTTGAAGTCAAAATACACTGCTTGGATAAAAAGAAAGTCACCACCTGGATTTAACTAAGCAAACAGGTCCGAGCCTCCTGCAGTTGGTCCGGTCGAGGTTCAGCAACAGTCTGTGCTCAAAGAATGAGGTCAGCTGACACCTGAATATACTGAATGACCAGGTTATTCCATCAATGGATTTTTTTCTTCCCTGATGGCACGGGCATATTCCAAGATGACAATGCCAGGATTCATCGGGCTCAAATTGTGACAGAGTTGTTCAGGGAGCATGAGACATCATTTTCACACATGGATTGTCCACCACAGAGTCCAGACCTTAACCCCATTGAGAATCTCTGGGATGTGCTGGAGAAGGTTTGAGCAGCGTCAGACTCGACCATCATCAATGCAACATCTGGGTGAAAAATTAACGCAACACTGGATGGAAATAAATCTTGTGACATTGCAGAAGCGAAATCGAAACAATGCCACAGAGAATGCGTGCTGTAATCAAAGCTAAAGGTCCAACGAAATATTAGTGTGTGTGACTATTTTTGGTGGTGACTTGTGACTTGTCTGCTGCGTATAGAAGGCATCTTATTGTTCGATAATCAGGGAGTGCTAGTTGTCGTTGGCTTGACTGTTGTGGCAAAACTCCGCTCTGGTCACTGTGAGTTGTAAAAAGTGCTTATAAACTCATTGTGGTGAATAATTAGAATGTTCTGAATGCGTAAAGTAAGTGAGGAATAAGTTTAGACCACTGCAAACTGTTTGAAATGAACTAGTTTTGTTTTTCACGTTTTTAAGATGGTAGAAGGTACAGCACATTTAATTGATTGTATCTAATTGAATAGAATAGTAATTGATGTCACGATTATGAATTAGATTAATCGCAGTCTATACATGACACCGAAAGGCAAGGCGAGGGAAGTGTTTTGCCAAAGGACACAACAACAGTATGCAATGACAACTATATGCAATGGCTAGGATCAAACTCTAGACTTTCTCGTGCATGGGTACAAAAGACTGTATAAAGAAGTGGAGCTTTATATTTGGAATTACAACCACGAGTATCATAGCAACCAAAGAGCCAATCTGGTGCGAGGCTGTTGAAGGGAGCGGGAGCTTTAGCAACGCTGTCAATCAAAGCGACCTCGCGGAAAAAAAGGCGCCTGATTTGTCTGTTATTAATGTTCATATCTTGATTTATGGACACAATATGCCGCCCTGGCTTGTTGTCAGTGGAGTGTTTACAGGTGGAATGGTTTATCGTGATTTGAACTGACATGTTTGAAAAGTGATTTAAAAAGCCGCTCAGTTAAGCTAAAGCTAATAGAATGCAGCTAAAATTATCAATATTGTATTTCAATTCCAGCTCTTGACTTGCAGCCCTCGGAGGTGCTATAGACTTCTGCAGGTCTCGTGTTCTTTGTCTAAAATGCTTGAACACAAGAATAAGCATTTGTGTTTTAAAGGCGCACTACGTAACTTATCTGGTGGAAGTTACATCACCTGCTTGTCTCCATGGTATCGTCGCTGGGTCTGAAATGTCCTATAGCTTTAGACGTAACAACAGTATATCCATGGAGACAAGTCAGAATCCACGTTTAATCAATGTCATTTTGTAACAATAAAAGCACATGTAGCAAAAAAGTAAGATAAATAAGTTTAATGCCATACTGTGGAACATCCCAGACCAAGCGGTAAAATCTCCATGAAGACAAGCAGGTGTTGGATATTGAGTAGAAAGTTTACGTATTGCATCTTTAAAGCTTCTAAAATGATCAGTATTGCATTTCGATGTGTGTGCGTGTTGTGTTCATCGGATGGGATGATGTCATAGTCCAAGATGGCCGACAAAAGCCAGCGTTCCCTATTGATTACATTGTACTTTGTCATGAAATATCCAAAAGATAAATGCACAAAAGTTGGACCTGATCATTTCTGGTCCTGAGTAGACCCAAGAACGTACCGTATTACAATGAAAATCTGCATATTAGCAATAGTAATTTTAGCTCTGTGTACAGTAGCACCAGGCAACCTCATTGTTAGCGTCAGTACTTCCTGTCCAATTGTATCTCTATGGCGTTTTTGCCAGGTCACACTAAAATGAATAAAAATTTAAAGATCAGACAGTGGACAGGGATCTGCAGGTGGACGTCAATGACAACAGGTTAAAAACTACAAAAATAAAATGAATACTTCACCGGAGAACACGTCTGCGTTGAGAAAGAGAGATGTTTGTGTCTCAATGCTAACGCTAATGCTAATTTTCAGGCATAATAAATATTAAATCATCTACATTTTAATAGGTTGTTTAATTTATGCTTTCCGATTTGAACAAAAGCTGTGAGAGATGGTAAGCTAGCTAGCGTGCGGCTGTGCACAGAGCCCATTGTGTTTTCGCTGATTCTTGTCGTAAACCCGAGACAAAACCATATACTGCTTGGGGACTTTTAACCTTGTCTTTTGATCTGAGTGAACTTGGTGCCTTTGTAAAGTATTTGAAGCTTGAGTGGTATAGTGCTGTGCTGTATCTGTGCCTGTTCATGCATGGGGACATAGAGGAGTGAATATAGACTCCATCTTGGTCAGTGAAGCGTGTTGCATAGGGCAGTCTGTATGTCTGTGTGTGTGTGTGTGTGTGTGTGTGTGTGCGTGTGTTTTAAATGGAGGTTTGGCCCGTCACAGAGCTGTGTAATGGTGCATGCTCTGTTTGATAAGTTCTACAGCTGTGGCAAGGCCGTGTTCTCTTATCTGCAAAGGACAACGTGGCAGTCAGAGCAGATATAACTACACACACAGAGTTCTGACTGCTATATGCTCAAATACATTCAACTTAAATGGCACTCGCCTCAGTTGAACTCTACGTATCTAGTTTTTCAGGTCTATTGTCACAATACACCAGCAGAAAGGGTTAAAGTGTCCATCTATGTAATAGTATCACTGTCATTGTGTCCTTAAGCAATAGTATGAATGAGGTGTGTGTATGAGTATGACAGTCCCACTATGATGAAAGATCCCATATTACACAATAGACTGTTGTGAGCTTTAAGCCTTGTTATAATGCTGTTACCTCATCAAACAGATACCTGGAGTTTATTATTAATCTACATTTCCAAAGCTCAAAGATGCCCAGTTCCACCTTGTGATGTCATGAATTTTTCAAATTACCATCTACCTTTTACCTTTAATTCAGTAGAGATGGGTAATTCCAACACAGTGGAGCACTTCCTGTATTACCAAATGCCATCACAAGGTTTCCAGTTTGAGAGAAGAACTCCAACTAAATATACAGGGTTTGTGTGTTACACATGCGTGAATTAAACAAAACACAACTCCAGGTATGTTTGTGATGAGGAAACAACATTAAAACATGGATCAGAAAATAGTGTAATATGGGCCCTTTAAAGTGAAAGGTGGTCTACTCCATTCAGTGTAGTGAAGACTGCAGTGAGCGTTACATTGGAGAAACTAAACAGCCACTCCATAAGAGACTCTGCGACACTGTCACAAGAGCAGCTTGAGGCCCAAGTCTGCTGTGCATCTCCATCTCAAAGCCACTAACCACTACTTTGAAGATAAAGAGGTACAGATCTTAGCCAAAGAAAATACATTTTTGTTAGGAAAGACCCTTCATTGAACAGAAATGGGCGCCTTAGACATCATCTTTCCCCCATCTAGAACTCCATCCTCAAAGCCAAAGCAAACAAACGTAACAAAGAGAACAATATAGCTAGCCAGGATGCCAATAGGGGTGAAATTAATGAATATGCTAATTATGACACAGGCACAGTCACACTTAGTGTAGCTCAATAGGCTCAGCCAACAAACAGAAACTGTAAACAAAAGCTGTTTCTAGTTTCAGTGTAGTTAGCTCCTCCCTTCAGACAGATATAAGGCAGTGTCCACCAGCGATCTGACCAGAACTGTAGAGGTGGCTTGGACGAGCACTGAGACGTCTTCACTCCAACAACTATTTGTCCAGTTGACAGATTTTACTTTTGGCTTTTACTAAGGGCCATTTGAGCAAATTATTCAAACTCTAGGATCTTGCACCGCCAGATGGAGCACCACAGTTTGAGAAACACTACCCTACTGGACATATAAAGGTAGTTTAAAGTTGTGCTATATAAATTTTCAAGTGGAGGGCCAATCACCCGCTTGTCTCCATGGAAATGTTACTGCTGTGCCTATAAAGTTCCACAGTATAGCGCTGAACTTATCTAATTTGCGTATTCAGTCACAGGTGCTTTATTGCTTAAAAATAGCTTGTGAGGAGCTCGCCTCTCCACAGATCTGAACTGTAACTTGGCTTGCCCTTTTTTTACAGATTAATGCTGTGAATCTTTAAGAATGGGCTTAATCTTAATTCAATATCTCACTACTTGTATTGAAGTTGTGAAGAAAAATGACAAAATGAAGTATAGTAATTCCTCAGAAGGCGCTAACACAGACTTGGCAGGATTCACAACAGATTAAAAGTACTCTATTTCTCCTCCACTCTTTCACTCCTGTCATCCCTGACTCCTCCCGACGCTCACCTCTTTACACAGTAATAATTGATAAAGGGAGATGGATTAAACATGCCATTAGAGCGGGATAATGAGCTTCATAATGAACAGATCGGCTGCTAATTGTTCAATAGATAAGACTACGACCTCCTCAGGCAAAAACAGACAACTCAGACGTGCTCTTGTTAGAAATGTGCAGATTTACCAACTGGTACATAGTCTATTGTAAAGAATTATGTTTTTATTTTGCATTTTTTTCTATATTTTCGTGTATACTATTTTATTATAATTTACTGAAGGCAATCTTGTTGACTTTTATGGCACAATTTAACTAAATATTTCAGAAATCTATTGCACTGTGGTGTAGCAGAATAAATCGCAGTAGCCCAAGACCACAGACTGTATAAAAAAGTGGACTACGTGAGTGTCGCATTACCCATAGTGCTTGGTTCCAGTCAAATGAAGGTCAAGGCTAGCAATTCCATGTTTGAAATTCTGACCTCGAGTATCATAGCAACCAAAGAGCCAATCCAGAGTGAGGTTGTTAAAGGTAACACCCCTCCCCACCTGCATCGCTGGTTTAGCAAGGGGCGGGGAGCTTAGCAACGCTGTCAATCAAACCTGTTGCTAACGCTAGCGGAGTGACCTCGGGAAAAGAAGGCGCATGATTTGTCTGTTATTAATGTTGATATCGTAATTTATGGACACAATAGCGAAATAAAAATGCCAGGATCATGTAGAGCGGGTTAATATGAACATTTTAAAACCAAAATGACAAGGCTCATTGCAGCAGTTACAGAAAGAGGGAGCCAGAAGTGCTATGATCACTCAGCAGCTAGCATGTTAGCTTTGTCCATTTATATATACAGTCTAGGGCCAAGACACATGATGCTGGAGTTCTAACACAGGATACGTTTATTTACCATTAGCACCTAGAGACATGAACCCTCAAGACATTGTCATAGTGTTGTCTATTCCAGTCTAGTGCCGTCCACTTGTAGGGATTATTATACCTGATGTCGTAGGCCGAGATTACACGAGTTGAGCTGATCGTGAGTGCTGTCAGTAGTGCGATTCTCTCACATATGGTGCAGTATGTAACGTTTGTGGTTGAGGGTTCACCGCCTGCTCATCTCCATGTAAAAAAAAACAAAAAACAAAAAACATGGAACTTTCAAAAAATTCCTAATAACCTGTTACTATATTTTATTTCAGTTAGAACTACTAGTTACTACTACAACTACTATGAGTACTACTACGAGTACTTCTATTACTTTGAATGTTAAACTGTAATCGTATCTTGTCATAACATACTTTGAATAGTACTACAGTAATAAGTAATAAGTTAACTTTTCTCTTTGTTTTGGAGGTGGCTTTTCTTCGGTTCAGTCACAATCAGGTCTAATCTGGGTCTGAAATAGCTTTACACAGTTAATATGTTTGAACAAGAACAAAATGGATACTATATTGTGTTATTATAGTGGGATTGGGCAACTGAAGGAAAAGTTTGGGAACCATGGCACTGACAACCAAAACAGTGGATTGCTATACAGTGAAACGGGGACTTAATCTCCCCAAACTCTTATGATTAATGTCCTATTGTCCACTGCAGCAGCACATGTCTGAAGGTCTGGACTGTCCCGTGGAGAGGGGCGTGGGTAGGGAGACTTTTTACACAGGTCTCGGCTGCTCCTCGTGGTTGTCCTCTGGGGTCTTTAGTTCCTCAATCCCCCCTAAATGTCACAGGGCCCCTCCCTTTATAATAACTCCATTCATTAGAGCCTGTGGAGCTATCCAGGATGTCGCCATGGAAACATAAGCCGAGAGACAAGTATGTTACGAATACAGTATGTTAACGTAAATACTATTAAAAGGTGACATAACCTGGCATTTTTTTGCTATTGTTACAAACAGCGTGCATTTTGGGATTCGATTAAGGCAGTGTTTCTCAAACTGTGGTACACGAGCTACTTCAGGTGGTACTCGGACAGCTCTTCAGTTTGTGTTTTTTTTTGTTCTTTTTTGGATAATCATGTCTTGAACTACAGTGGAAATGATGTAGTCCACATTTAGACGAGGTTTAGTCCTAGATTAGACCTGGAATAGTCCTGTTATAGACGTGGTGCGACTTATACTCAGACGCGATTTACTTATAGATGAAATATATGTTTTTTTTCTTTATTATGCATTTTTTTGGCTGGTGTTGCTTGTACTCCAGTGCGACTTATACTCCAGAAAATATGGTACTTGGAAAGCCAAATCTTTTCTTTTGTAGCATAGTACTTTGTGTGAAAAGTCTGAAAGTCACTAAATGAGGATATTGTTGTGTTTTATATAGTCTCCTTCAATTCAAAACATATACTTAGTGCATTTTCTAATTTTGTGTAATTTCTTAGAACAGTGCATATGCCTATTTATTATATTTTATTTATTTATTAAGAACCCCCCTTTATCTACCCCTCAGACCCAGCTAATATCCCATTTGCAAATATTTTACATTTACAATTTATTATTCCATGCAAATATATCTTAATTATGCAGTTAGTGTCTTGAAGTGTCTTGCCCAGGGACACAACATAAGTCTATATTCAGTTCCAATCTTCAGGTGTTGATGTTCTACCATCTCAACCACCGTCACTATTTATAATTATAAAGAAATTAAATATGTTTTTCTTGACTGTTAAGACTTAGTTTATGAAGTATCGTTTTGAGATTTTGCCCATTAGAATTAATATCAACGTAATCTGTCAATCTCATGATAATGTTTTTACATGTTGTCATCTTTATGTCTCTTATTTTCTTGTTTTTCAGCCTTAAAAATAATTATGACATCTTGGTGGTTGTTCAAAGTTTGCTAAGCACAC
Source organism: Periophthalmus magnuspinnatus (assembly GCF_009829125.3). Taxonomy (NCBI): domain Eukaryota; kingdom Metazoa; phylum Chordata; class Actinopteri; order Gobiiformes; family Gobiidae; genus Periophthalmus; species Periophthalmus magnuspinnatus. Next base: position 27,959,766 of record NC_047138.1, on the reverse strand, counting down.
ATAACAACTTACTGATCCAATACAATCCCAATTCGGCTGTAGCTTTGAGGGACCATATGTTCAATCCCATCACCTTCTATTGTCCACTCCCACCTCCACATCTCCTCGTTTCTATTGAAGCCGGCATTGTACCTCCTGGGTTTAGATTAAAACTCACCCGGACAAAAGAACAGAGTAAATACATCCTCGAAATCTATAAGAAGGTAGTTTTCTCAGGTCCGATGGGTGGGTTTCGGAGCCGCTTTGAGCTCCAGGTAAGAACTTTCAAAGACCCAGACTGGATTTCAGGTCAGCTGCTATAAGTCTCCTCTGTCATTAACCTACATCGCTCAGAATTGCCTTGTATTCCCAGTGAGGAAGCGCGGAAGTGTGTGGGGACGAGAGGAAAAAAGAGGAGAGAGGAAGGCATATCGGAATAAAATAAGTTGAGTAGTGAGTTTGAGATTACAGGACATCTCAGAGTTCGGGAATCGCACGAAGAAAAATATCAGAACAATCAGAGAATTATAAAAGTGTCCTGTGGAACTTCTCAGGTAAAGGGTCTGCTACCTGCTTGTCTCCATGGAAATGATATTACTTAAACAAGAGTGACCCACAGTATTTGGAATTAGTCTATTTCCATGGAGACAAGAATTGGTGCCACCAGAGGGAGCTGGTCCAGATTGGGAGTTTGTGAACTAAACTTGTTGGACAGGTTGAGAGTCTAAGGAGATCGAGTTGATAAAATGTGAAACAGCACCATTTAGTCCTTCGTGGTTTAGTCTTTTGGTAAAGAGAGAGCACTAATCCCGGACATCCTGTAGTGTAGTGAATCTATGAATCTTTGTCTTGGTTAAGTCCCGGTTAAGTCCCCGTTTAGTCCCGGTTTAGTTCCAGTTAAGTCCCCATTTAGTCCTGGGTTAGGCTCAGTTTAGTCTCGTTTTTGACTTGGTTTTGACTTTTCGTAAAGAGAGAGCACAAATCCTGGATGTCCTGTTGTGTAGTGAATCTATGAGGTCAGTAATATGAGCTGACAGGCCTAAAGCTGCAGACGAGTCAGACCCGGTTTAGTCCATGTTTAGTCCATGTTTAGTCCTGGTTTAGTCCATGTTTAGTCCATGTTTAGTCCATGTTTAGTCCATGTTTAGTCCATGTTTAGTCCATGTTTAGTCCTGGTTTAGTCCCTGTTCTGATTTGGTTTTGACTTTTGGTAAAGACAGAGCCGTAATCTCGGACGTTCTGTAATGCAGTGAATAATTGTCCCATTTTAGTCCTGGTTTAGTCCTGGTTTAGTCCTGGTTTAGATCTGGTTCTGACTTGGTTTTGACTCCTCCTGGATGTCCTGAATATATGAAGTCAGTGATGTGAGCTGACAGTCCCAAAGCTGCAGATGAGTTAGACCTGGTTTAGTCCATGTTTGTCCATGTTTAGTCCTGGTTTTGTCTTTTGTTAAAGAGACAGCCCTAATCCTGGACGTCCTGTTAGACTTGATTTCGTCCATGTTTAGTCCCAGTTTAGTTCCGGTTTAGTCCTGGTTTAGATCTGGTTCTGACTTGGTTTTGGTTTTTGGTAAAGAGAGAGCAGTAATCCCAGATGTCCTGTAGTGGAGTGAATCTATGAATCTTTGTCTTGGTTAAGTCCCTGTTTAGTCCCAGTTTAGACCAGGTTTAGTCCTGGTTTAGTCCTGGTTTAGTCCAGGTTTAGTCCTGGTTTAGACTTGGTTTTGACTCTCAGTATCACAGCAGTCTCTCAGGCGTCCTGTAGTGTAAATCTGTGAGGTCAGTGATGTAAGGCTCAAAGCTGCAGACGAGTTAGACCCAGTTTAGTCCCAGTTTAGTCCTGGTTTAATCCTGGTTTAGTCCTGATTTTGACTTTTATTAAAGAGCGAGCCCTAATCCGGGACGTCCTGCGGTGTAGTGAATCTATGAGGTCAGTGATGTGAGCTGACAGGCCTAAAGCTGCAGATAAATGAGAGGGTCCAGCCCAAACCGTTAGGAAATGAAAGGCCAGTGTAAAACTTTGTCATGTTTTGTCACTGCGTCCCCAGTTTAAAGTGCAAAATGTGATTTATGAGGCTTGAGTTTTCATCATAACACTCTGATACATGACCTCATAAATACATCTTTCTCTCTCCCTTTTGTTCTCTCAGACTTTGGAGTTAGATGTGTATTGTTTCTCATTTATAGATGTGTTTTACTTTACTGTTACTTACTAATTTTAAATGTAGCTCTGTGTAAATTTTAAAGTTGACAATCCCCCACTGTTATTGCTTTTTTTTTTCGAATGTTCCACTGTATGGCATGAAACTTATTCATCTCCATGGAGACAGGTGACACTACCAGGCACAAGTCTGATCCACAGAGAGAATGCATGTTTTAGGTATTTTTGAGCATGTTTTGAGTATTTCTTCTCATATTGATACACTAGAAGTACTTTCTCGTTGCTTCTGATACAGTGGCATAAAGAGTACAGTAGTCTTACCTTATTACTAAAAGCTTGGTGGTTCAGTTCCAACTGTGCCAAGAAGGTCAAATGAATGATCTCGGAGGCCCTAGGCTGATTTGAGGCCCATATCTGTAGTATTCAAATAATTATAAATCTAATGATATTTATGCTGGGAGCGGGATTCGAACTGTTGACCTTCGGTTCCTTCGAGGTCTGGTTATAACTGGCTGATATTGCAAAATGGTCGCTTCTCTCTGCCGCTTTCAGGCTTGTCATTCTGACCTTAAAATGTTAATTTCAACCCGTTCTACTTGCTTCTGGTGTTTTTAATTCACTATTTTGTCCCTAAACCAAGATATGAACATTAATAACAGACCAATCAGATCATTTCTTTCCCTGACTAGCGATAGCATTAGCAACTGGTTTAATCACCTATCTTCATGACTGACTCTTTGATTTCGAACCTGGATTTCCAAATATGGCTCTGGTTGTGTGTGTAATCCTTCAGTCGTCGTTACTATGGGTCTTTGTTACAGATTAGCCTCGATAGCTGCTAGCCTCAATTGGTTTCATTTGGTTTGCTACCATAGACTACTGTATATATATGTAAATGGACATAGCTAACATGCTAACTTCTGCGTTCCAAATAAGAAGTGAGCAAGGGCACGCTTCCGGCTGCTCTGACTATGGCTGTAATTCACTTTCTATTGAAAAACTTTCACCCCTTTCTCTATAACTGCTGCTCTCAGGCTCATCATTTTGGTCTTAACATGTTTGTAGTAACCTGCTCTACATGATCCTGGCGTCCGTAAATCAGGATATATGAACATTAATAACAAAACGTGTCTCTTTACCCAAGGCTGCTCCCGCTAGCGTTAGCAACAGACTGACAGCGTTGCTAAGACCCCGCGCTCCCTGCTAAACCAGTGATAGGGACGCGAAGGGGCATTACCTTCAACAGCCTCAATCCGGATTGGCTCTTTGGTTGCTAAGATACCCGTGGTCGGAATTCCAAATACGCAACTCGGCTCCGTATTCGCCGCTATAACCGCTAGCCTCGATGAGCTTCATTTGACTGGAGCCGAGCGCTACGGTTGATGTCACACTCACTCAGTCCACTTTTTTTATACAGTTGGGCAGGACTACCTTGCTGCAGGGTTTTAACTATCGTGCACGTCTTGGGTGGTACATTAAAAAGCGTGAAAAACCTTTTGAACCTCGCCACTGTTAACAGTTTATGCCACATGTATAATTATTATGATTCACTAATTGCTATAAATTCTACAAACGTATATGTAACAAACTGATTCACCGCATTGTAAATATACTAGAGCTGTCTTAATTTGTCAGATTCACGACTTTCGGAGCAGACTTTTTAATTAAACCTCAACAGCTCGTGTCCTTGTGTTTCTCTTCAAGCTATTTTATCTGTGGTAATTAATATGGCTTCTCCTTTACACTGCACACATCTAGAGGTGGGCAGAAGCGGCTATAGTGCGAACAAAAGGACGGCCTCACGCTCCACCGGCCCTATTGCAAATCAGTAAAAGGTAAATGGTTTTTGAAGAAGAGGAGGAGAGAGATGGCGTGATAAGTAATGAATGTGTTATGTAAAGCGACTGAGGGGAGGAATGTGAATGTGAAAAAACTGCAGTCTTTGTGTAGTGTTTGATATAATAGTAGTCACGGGTGGAAGAAGCACTCAATTCAAAAAAACTGTCAAGTAAAAGTATCACATGGAAAAAATCGACTTATAAAAGTATTAAAGTACTTAAAGTATTTTGAGCAGATTTTGAGGTCTTATTCGGCTTTAAATGTAGTGATTTTGATAAAGATTTATGCTGGATTTTGTAAAACAGAAACATTTGAATCTGTCGGGTGTTTTTAACTGTTTTAGGCTTGCATTTCCACAAACCTGGCTCTTAATTGGCCCTGCTTGTCTCCATGGAAATGAAGTATGGAATCATGCATCAAAATCACAATTTCAGAAAAGTAATGTTGTAAGTATATTGTAAGACTGTTTTTAAATGTGCGTACTACTAAACCATTGAGATATACAGTATTTTGTGTTTTTATTTGTACTTATTGCACGTGAACAGGCCCGTCAACAGAAATTTGGAGGCCCGGGGCAAGGAACCTCACATGGGCCCCCCTCAAATATAAATTAAAGGAAGAAGGTCCAATTCTGAGCCATTTAGAACCTCGACTCGGGACAAGAGACCCCTTTGTCCCCCTGTCTATTCTGTGGAATGTGAATATTGTGATAAGGGAAGGGTCAGTCTTGTAAACGCAACAAAAAAGAAACAAAAAGAAAATCAACCGATAAAATTTAAATCATTTTGCGTCATGTTAATAATCCTCAACTTTACTCTATATATTTGGATCTCGCTCTTAGGTTTTTTTTGCAACAATCCAGCGCTGAAATGGAGTAGCCTCAACGCACAAAGGTCTTCATGTGCGAGGACGGTCCAGGTGAGCGATCCTGTGATGCTCCACTGATGACCTCCGTTTAAACCAGATGCCCCGGAGCGTCTCAGGTGTCAGGGGGCGGGGGTCGGAGGTGACGCAGGTGAAGTGGCCACACAGGACGGTTCGCACAGCTCCGGTCATGCGTGCAGAGTTCAGTGGGACAGAGTTTGGAGATAAACAGCGGAGGTTTCAACACGAGGCTCTCAGATCAGGAGGGAGTGAAGGAATGAGGAAAGTACACAAGTAGAAATATTTTTGTTTACCCTGCGGCTTTACCTGTGGTTTTGGTTTGAGCTACACCTACGTATAATCTGTTCATTACATTTTAGACAGATTGAGACAGGTATGGGTCCAAATACGCTTGTCTCCGTGGTGATGTTCTTCGCCTGGAATGTTCCACAGTATGAGGTTAATTAAGCGTATCTAAAAGCAGGTAAGCAGGCCAAGTTACAGGTCAGATCTGTGAATCTGTGCAAGCTCACTCACTGTAATTGTTCACTCAAGGTATTTTTTCTGCAATACCTGTTTTTTAATAAACGGAAGATGGACAATAATGCGATATTGTGGAACATTCCAGGCTCCTTTGTGATTAGAAGGGAGCGAACACCCTAGCAGAAAAGTTCACTTTCACAGTCACACTTAGATGTTAGAACAGCGCTGCTTTTTCATACTTTTTCTCCATCACGGCTCTTGTGTTTCCAGATGGTGCTTATTCGTTTGATTAGTTGTCGTCAGTTATTTTAGTAAACGATTATTTGCAATTAAATGTTAACATCTTTATAGATCTTTTTATAGTGTTTTTCCACCTTCAAGGCACTCAAAGCACTTTACATAAAGGAACCACTCATCCATTCACACACACATTCATACACCAGTGTACACAAACACTGGGGGCGCGGTGGGTTAAGTGTTTTGCTCAAGGACACAACGACAGCATTCATTCTCTAAGTTTAAACCTCCAACCTTCAGATCAGTGGCAAACACTTTACCAACTGATCTACCGTCTCCTATTTCTGATTTATTCTTAATTACAATAACGTGGCCAAGTGGTTGATGTTATAATTTGGTGTTTTGGTTCTGAAGACGATCGTCCAATCAGAAAGCAGACTGAGCCTCACGTGAGTCTCATTTGCGTTGCCAGATTTAACCTAAAAGGACTCTCTCTGATCTGAATCCTCATTACCTAAACCCCAGCATCTGCAGCCAATCATTAATCAGTGTCTCTGCTGCTACGTTATATGCTGTCCATATAATGAGAAAAATGAGAAAAATCTGCACCCTTGGGCAAGACACTCCCATGTACGCAACTTAACACTCAATTAAACTGTTTTCCACTTTACTCTCCTCCGCTGAAGTGGAGAAGGAGACAGCTGCACAAGGATCCATTCATCTGTGGGAGCTGGAATCGTAACGCCAACCTGTGGGTCAGAGGATAAACCCTCTACTAACCGAGCTACTGTCGGCCATCTTGTGTTGCAGCCCCATGGAACCTTGAATTGGGAATCTCTCTTAAACGTCCTCTACAAGATTTTTCCCCTGTATTTCAGTAAAATTCGTCTTGGCCCAGTACAGATATATTGAATAAGCAGGTGTTGAGGTCAAAACAGGTCTGCTGCTAGGTATACATTTTTCGATAATCAGTAAGTGCACTGTTAACATGCTGGTTATTGGTAAGAAAACTGTTGTATTGTTGTTTCTAGTGTTTTTTGCCATGTTGACAGAATTGAATTTTTCTTTTACTATGGCTCGTACCCGGACGACTGAGGGACTGCACAAATATCCCAGGTGTTAGCATTTTACCGTGATAGAAAAACTTGTGAAAAAGTTGTGAAAAACGGTCATGAACTTATTGTGGTGAATAATTAGGATGCTCTGAAAGTTTCCGGTAACTGAGGAATAGATTTGGAGCACTGCAAAAAGGAATAGTTGTGTTTTTCATGTTTGTAAAATCAGGTGCTATTCGATTTTAGCGGTTTAAACTGTCTCCCTCTCTGTCTCTGGTGGCCATTTTGTTAGAGTCGGTACAAAGTGCTACACAGGGACTCGTTCACGCTGGTTTATTCCGAGCTCAGGGGAAACTCATTTGTGCTGTGCTAAATCTGAGAGGCGGGGCTTGGCAAAGAGTTCAAAGGGAGTTGTACATGGAAATGAGGGAATAATTACAAAACAAATATTTATTCAAATCAGCAACATCCGACACAAGAGCCTGCGCTAACAAAGAGGACAAATATATCGTCTGTCCTCGCTAAACTCAACCACATTGTGATCTAGAACATGTAGCAGACACTCGGATTGTTCTGCTGGCCAAAAGAATTAAAGGAGGGGTTATGGGTTGAACCAGAAGATAAGGTCTCGAAGTGCGAAGTGAAGACATGCAACATATGAACTCAACTATTTACAACATCTGCAGATAATTATGAAGCGTGAAAGTGTGTTGAGTAGAAGTTACACAGTTTGTTCTTCCCAAATAAATGTACAGTTCACAAAATCAACAACGGTAATGACAGTTTTCTCAACAGTCCAGTGCAATTTCGCCCAGAAAATACTGTAAACCACTAACTCTCAGTTCACGACAATGAATGATAGTGTTGGTGAGTTTAACCAGAGAGTTCTTGAATTGTCCATAAGCTCATGAAACGTGTGAGTAATGGAAAAAGTAATGGGTGAAAAAGTTCAGGTTCTTGAGGTTCTGGGCTGGTTCTGTCTCGTCATCGAGGATCCAATGGGGTTGTCCCCGACTGGACACCTGGTCTGTGGTTTGACAAACAGGACCAACGATAAGGAAACATCTTAGTAATTAAACTAGCTGGTATTCATAGTTCAGTTATTGTCAGTGTATACACATGAAATCATTTACAGCAGGCATACCCAAAGTCAGGCCCGGGGGCATATTGCGGCCCGTGTACAAATTCCCACTGGCCCTCAGCATCAGGAATAAAAATAATTATGTGTGGCCCGTCAGCACTGTTGACCAGTGTAACATACACATGTTCAAGCTCACTGACTTTTACTGCATAAAGACAAGTTTAAAGAAATTCAAACCTTTGCTAAGAAAATGCTGAGTTTGTTTGGTTATATTTGTGTGAGAAGACATTCTTGGTTATGAACTTTAACAAGAACTGTGTGAGGACAAATCTAACTGACTCTCACCTGTGTGACACTTTGCAAATCAAAACCACTTTGACCCAGACCTGGTTTATTTACTTCAGTCCAGATCTCAGTTTCACCCTTCACATTAGTGCAAGTTATTTGTTCTCCTTCTGAGGTGAAAAAAATCCTAAAATCTCAGTGAATTATTTTATTGTGATTATCAAAACCACAGTTTAAATGTTTACTTTTTTACATTAATTTTGTTTTTGAAAGGTGAAAGCCATTTGCAATAAAAAGAAAAAAAAAACAAAACAACAACAAACAAATAATTAATTTGCAGTTAATATTTATGGTTCAAAGAATGATCAGGACGAATGCTCCGCCCCCAAACACTTTCACCTCACCAAATCTGGCCCTCTTTGTAAAAAGTTTGGACACCCCTGATTTACAGTAAGTAGTATTTATATCAGGGGAAATAACATTATCGCAAGTAACAGTGAATAAATACATCATAGAAACAATAGCATGTTGCACTGATAAACTGCTGCAGGCTTAGTTAAACCAGATTAAAACGTTTGGTTGTGAAGCTTCCTGTACAGCAGTCCTGTAGCTCCTCTGCCCAACTTCTGAACACCAGAGAGAAACACCGGAGGCTTGTATCTAAAGTGACTGGTGTGTTCACTGACAGAAAATGACAGGAACATACATTTATGGCAGTTTAAGCGCATTTTTATAACCCGGTTTGCATAGAGTTCACGCTAGGCCTGTCAACATAACATATTTTGAAGCACAGAGATATGCTGCGATAAACGATAATATTGAAACGACAAGAGTAACGCAAGATAATCACAGTAAAGCATTTAAAATCATGTCATTAAATGCATGAGCTGCTACAGATACATTCTTAATTACAAAATGAGCGTGAGAATGTACAAAATGAGCCTCATATGAGTTTCAGTTACCGGTTTCAACGCTGAAATCCAGTTGGTTTAAACCTCAAAAGGACTCTCCCTGATGTCAATGGTCACTACCTAAACTCCAGCACCTGCAGCCAAGCATGAATCAGTGTTAGTCCATCCCCTGCAGCTCAGTGAGTGAATTATAAGGTCTGACTTATCCATATTACTGAGAATGTGTGCTCTATCTGCAGGTTTAGGCTCTCATAAGTCCAGTTCAGTAGTACCATTTGTAAAACAGCACAGGCTTCATACAGCTCTTTTAATAAAACCGTCGCGTTGCTGAGAAAAGAATGCTGGTACTTTGCCTCGTCTGTCCTGTTATATTTGTCCACAGCCCTTCCACATCAAACAGCATCTGCAGACAGGTAATGCGTGCTCCAGAACCACTCGAGAACCACGACAGAGCTCCGCGTGCGTAAACACCGAGGCCGGCTCTCGTTCCGTTTGATGTTAGATGCATTCTGGGCCGGTCTCTTTGTGAGCGAGCCAAACATGAAAGCATCATTAGACAACGTGGACTTAACCCCAACACAAAAGCAACATCCGCGAACACGGGCGAGTGAAAGGAGAGGTACAATAGTGATGGGGAGAGATGGAGAGATGTCTGCTCCGTGTGCGTGAGTCAACAGGAGCGGCGTCTGCTGCTGAACAATGCCGACACAAGGCTTTCTGTTCTATTCAAGGCGGTGGACAGGTGCAGATCAACCAGGCAGATGGAAACGGGCAAATTATTTCAGTAGCTTTTAGAGTAAACCCGGGTACGGTGGTGATCCTAGGCCCAGAAACGTCGTGGTTAGATCCCAACTCTGACCAGCACACTGCAAACTATTGTTGTGCCACTTCAACCACCTTCAACTGTAATTGTAATTTAACCGTTATCATTTTTGTGTTATACTGATCCAGAATGAAACGCTAGCCACATTTGTCAGTCTGTCTCATAGAGTGTTTATCGAAATGGACATAGCTAACCTGCTAGCCTGATCACGGGCAGCTCCATCGACTGAAACATTGTCGTCACGCTCTCTGTAAACGCTGCAGTGAGCCTCATCATTTTGGGCCTCAAATGTTCGTATTAACCCGCTCTACATGATCAAGGTATTTTTATTTCGCGATTGTGTTTGTAACTCAAGATATGAACATTATCCCTTGTGTCGTCCTGGGGTAATTTATGACCCCAAAAAAATAACTCACTCACAGCAGAACTCGGACATTTCTTCATCAAATAGGTTAAAAATTGGGCCACTTGAAAAAAATGTCGATTGTATAATAAGAAATGTCTGAAAAACAAGTTATGTTAAAGTTCAATTTGACCCCAATTTGTTTCTCTTATACCTCAGATCAACTTAATTTCCACCTCTGTGCTCGACAAACATAGGACAGTGATGGAAATTAAGAGTTGCAGGAGATTTTGATGTCCAAAAATGCACGATTTTTACTAAAATACGGCCTACTTACCAAAAAAAAAAGAAAAGAAAAGTATGTTATTTTATGGCTGAGTTATAAGACAAATAAATTGGGGTCAGACCGAGCCCAAAGGAACTTAACGTAACTCTACTGGGAGGAACACACAAGGGTTTTAATAATAGACAAATCAGGGGCCTTCTTTCTTTGAGGACGCGTCTGCTAGCGTCAGCAACAAGTTTGATTGACAGCGTTGCTAAGCGCCCGCCCTCTGCTAAACCAGCGTTGCGGGCGGGAAGGGGCATTACCTTCGACAGCCTCGCTCCAGATTGTCTCTTTGGTTGCTATGATACTCGTGGTCGAAGATCCAAATATAGAACTTGGCTCCAGATTAGCCTCTATAACTGCTAGCTTCAATGAGCTTCGTTTGACTGGAGCCGAACGCCGTGGGTGACGTTACACTCACTTAGTCCACTTCTTTATACAGTCTATGGCACATGTGTCAAACTCAAGGCCCGGGGGCCAAATGCGGCCCGCCACGTCATTTTATGTGGCCCGCGAGAAGATAAATTAAAAGGCATGACTGTCATTTTAAAATAAGTCTGTGCTGCTTTAATGTGTGCACTGACAATAAACTAATGAGATTTTCCCAGCAAGTGGAACTGAGAAATATAAGCAAATAATCATCACAAAATGTTCATGAAAAGGAAAATTGTCGGCATGGAAGGAAGTTGGAAGGAAGAAAGGTGAAGGTGAATACAAGTTTGTGCTTTGAGGAGAAAAACCTGTCTGTTTTTGTGTTTTGAGGCGGGGTCGGTACAGTCTACGTCGACATTCGGTTACATTTAGTGACATTTACGCTGCCGTACAGTTACACCTGGCCCTTGATGGCGGCCATTTTGCTGATGTGGCCCTCGGTGAAAATGAGTTTGACGTCACTGGTCTATGGTCTGTCTACAGTGCTTTTTTTTTAGGAAGGAAGGAAGAGTAGAGTAGGAAGGAAGAATAAGATGGCAACAGGTAGCAACCCATAGAGTACGGTTCTAGGGGTTGGTGGAGTTAAGTAGCAGCAGGTATTTCTGTTGTGGAGTTTATCCCGCAACGGAACACGCACAAGGTAAGGCTAAGGTAAAATAAAGAAATAAATCTAATAAAACAAAATGCCTTTGTCTCATTTAATGTTTTTCTGGATGCTCAAAGTCGGAGATAATCCTGACAAAACCTCAAAATCTGGAGCTGCTCCTGCCCCATTGAAGGATGGGTCAAATGCAGAGGACCCATTTGCAGGGACAATAAAAAAAAAATGTCTTGACTTCTTGCCAATCATTTCTCACCATCAAGTCAATACTTTGCTGAATTACAAATGAAAAAAAAAAAAATCTTACGGAAACAAAACATAATCCCTGATTTTAGTGGACGACGTGCTCCGTCCCTCCACATTCCTCTGCACCTCATCTTCATCCCTTCTTCCTCTCCTCTTTTACACTCCTCAATCCATCTAACCATCTCAATTAATCCGGGAAGTCCTCGGAGACAGCACACGTGACCCATTTCAGCTGCCTCTTGTCGGACCCACTCACCTGGATGGGCAGATCGCAATCAGCGGCGCCTGATTGAAAAGCAAGGACACAAAAAGGACAAAGGAAGAATCACTTAGGCCGAGGAGATCTGCCCATTCACACGGCGAGAGTAGCTCTGATAACGGCCTGATAAGAAGAGGTAGCAGTTAGCTGTTTGCTGTTAGCTGTTAGCAGTTAGCCTCAGGGGGCTGTCAGCACGTCCGAGATAATGCCGAGATAGGAAGTGCCAAAACAACAAGCTGTGCTGATTGTGCTCCGAGGGTCTTGTACAGGAGCCAGAGTGGGACAGTTTGAAGTTGCAACTGGGATCGCAGACGTGGGAGCTAACGATATTTATCTGTTTATCAAGGATTGTTTATTTTTGTGACAAATACAGGGAGAATATGCAAACTTCGGACAGAAAGACCCCACACGGACGTTTAAACCTCTGACCTCTGAGTCTCAGCCACAGTTTTACCGATACGTTACTTTACGAAACACATTGGCAGAGTGGTTAGCCTGGAAATTAGCATGAAAACAGACAATAAAAAAGCATTGCCAGTCAACTAAAGACTTGACTTGAGCTTTAAAGGGCCAATATTATGCTATTTTCTGCATTCGAGTTAGTTTCTCTCACAGAAAAACACTCTGTTCCACCTTGTGATGTCATGTAGTAATACAGGAAGTGCTCCACTGTGCTTTTAAACTTCATACACCTTTACTAGAATCATTTGGATAATCTCAGCCCTGGATTTTCCAAGTTCTACTGAATAAAAGGTAAAAGGTAGCTGTTAACTTGCTGAAAACTACCACTTCATGACATCACAAGGTGGAAAAGAACATTTTAAGCTTTGGAGATGTAGGCAGACTGATAACGGATTACTCAAACATGTGTAAATGAAACAAAACACAACTCCAGGTATGTTTTTGAGGCGGTAACAGCGTTATAACATGGATTCAAGCTCACGAGAGTCCATTTTGATCTAGGTAATGTGGACAAAAAGGAGAATTCAAACATGGATTACAGTAACAAACCTCCTCTTGGTTTATTCGCGTACAGTTACACAAAGACTGCAGCCAGAACACGCCAAGCTCGGACGACCCAACGGACCCCGTGAGGATTACAAAACTGCCTGAGGTGAGGAATTTCAGTGCACGATCCAGGAATGTTTTACCTCGTCAATAGACCTTAAACAAATGAGAGGAAATGAAGGGAAGAGGAGGAGAAAGAGAGAGGGAGGACATCAGGTTTGGACACGCATCAACAGTCAGGCCGACGTCAACCTGCAAACAGAAGGATTGACATATGGAAGACAGGGTCAGAGTGAGGGAGGGGATGGACTGCTGTTCTGTTCAGACAAGGGTTTAGTAAAAATGGCTTCTGTGGTAATAGAAAATTGGCAGTTTAGTGGGAAAAAAGTTGAAATAAAAAAAAAAAAAAAGGCCAGTCTTTCAGGAATAACATATATCACAGTTGTACAATAACTCGCCGTAAGACAAGCTTTGCTCAAACACGTGGATTTCTACACGTCCCGGTGCAGATATAAATTGTATGCGCAGCTCTTGAGGTCAAAATAAGTCCGGTTGTGTACTGTCTGCATCTAATTATAAAGATTTGTATTGTCTGCGAATGACAAAGTGCACAGTCAGCATGCTAGTTGTTGTTTTAAGACAGTACAAATCAGGTATAGCGTCTTTAAATCTTGTAAAAGTCAAAAAAAGTAGACCGATTTCTTTTACATTTTTAAATTCTACACAGTGCAGCCATTTTGAACAGAGTCGTTTGACAGTGGATTGTTCTGTGTGCTCTCTGCTCCTCTCAAACTCGTGGATTTGACCCAAAACCAGTAAAAGACCTCACTGACACATGTGCGGATCAGCTGTGGACGAGTGCGTTCCTGCTTTCTCAAAACCAGGGATTCATTTTGACTTGACACAAGAGCTATAAACTTTAAGAGTGAAGTCTGGATTTTCTGTTTGGTGAAGTATTTCAGTGAAGAAAGTGATTGAGACCTGGGAAAATCTGTTTTCTAGGAGCAACTTTTTTACTTTGTACATAGCCATAACTTTCTAACAGCAAACAGCACAACAGGGTATGTGAGGAATATATAAGACAAAAGATGATTTAATCCTAGAGCTGTGTTAGTCCTGGGGTAGTTCTGGTTTAGACCTGGTTTAGTCCTGTTTTAATCCGGGTTTGGACCTAGTTTAATCCTAACTGAGACCTGTTTTAGCCCTGGGTTAGATGTGGTTAAATCCTGGGTTAGACCTGGTTTAGTCCTGGTTCAGTCCTGAGGTAGACCTGGTTTAGTCCTGGATTAGACCTGGTTTAGTCCTGGATTAGACCTGGTTTAGTCCTGGGTTAGACCTGGTTTAGCCCTGGATTAGACCTGGTTTAGTTCTGGTTAGTGCAGCTCTTGCATAATCTCTAGTTTGCAGTGGTCAGCATCAGTCCATGGCTGATGCTGAAACAGATCTGAGCCAGAGACAGGAGCTGCAGTTGGCAGTGAAATCACAGCTGTAACTGTAGAAATGAACAGGATTTTTCAATTATTGGTGCCTGTTGCATTTTGTGATTGCATTATACACATGTGAACGTCACTGCAATAAACCCACATCAACAACCAACCATATCATATATCATATAACATTTTATTTATTTATTTATTTATTTTTATCAGGCAAAAGGCTTTGTGCACTACAGGATGTGAGCTACCTCACTCTATCTCAAAGCTAACTGTCACGTTTATTAAAATTGGAAAACCTAAAATAAAGTCTGAAAATTCTAATTTATTAAAATAAAGACTAGAGTAGAATACTTCAGTTTGTGGTGTTGTTTTCATATTTGTTATGCCTCAAAATTAGCATTAGTGTTAGCATTGAGACATAAACATCTCTCTTTCTAAACCAGGGGTGGGCAAACTTTTTGACACATGGGCCACAGTGGGTTCTGAAATGACAGAGGGGCCGAGCCAGGACATATATATGTATATATCACATTAGTGATTTGGCCTGTAGCATGTAGCAAAGCATCAACATGCAAGGCTCATTGTACAGATTGTTTTCCAAATGCATTCATTAAATTCATAATTCATTTATTAAATTTCAGTTAAATAAACACAGCAGAAAAACTTTGAACAAGGTTTACCCTTACCTATTTTAATATAATTTGACATGTTCAGCTGGATTAATAAACCCAAAGGGCCATGTGTCGCCCCTGGGCCAGAGGCTGTCCATGTCTGTTCTAAACACAAAAGTGTCCTCTGGTGAAGTATTCATTTTATTTGTTTAGTTTTTAACATGTTGTCAGTGACATCCACCTGCAGCTTTATTTCCACTGTCTGATTTGTAAATACTGATTCATTTTAGCATGACTCAGCAAAAACCTCATAGAGATAAAATTGAACAGGAAGTAGTGACGCTAACAGTGAGGTTGCTGGGCGCTACTGTGCACAGATCCAATTTGTTCTCTGCATTTTATCCATCGATCAGTGTTGGGGTTAAACCTGTCAGGGGCCATAAGTGACCATACAGTGCCCTGGAACCCAAGCCCGGGTTTCAAGCCAGGATTTTGGTAATAAGTACGAGGTGGAGGATTTTCTATTGAGCAAGATTTGATGGATGGGAGGAACTTGGGTATCAAATGGAAAACCTAGACACAATGAGACGAGAATGTTGCCACTCAATCTGGCAATAAAACACAGAACCTTTTACTGCGATGCAGGCTAGCTAACCATTCCAGCGAGTAATGTATTCTTTCAGTACAGGCTTTTACAATGAATGTGACTCAAACCCAAAAACATGCTAAACAATAGAACAAAACGGAGTTCAGTTGGAGCGCGTCAAATTAGCGAGAGGTAGCCAAGCAGCTAGCGGCTCCCTCCAACACACCTGGTCCACGTGAACTTTGAACCCTGCAGCCGACATCACAGCCAAAACCAGAGAAACAGGAAGCGCCAAATTACAACTGGCAGGCGTAGGATGGGGATAAGAGGGATTTAAAATGGATGACCGCTGTGAGAGAGAAAAGAAATAAAGTAAATGTTTGAAATGATGTGAGCTGTATCCACATGAACGCAGAGTATTTTATGGTGAGCCGTGAAAGACGCTGGGCTTGTTTCAGCGAAGCCAAAGATCTGGTGGCACTCAATTCAAATAGTCTAATTGTGGTACGGCAATGAAAAATAATAGGCCAGTACGCTATTAGAAGGAGGTTAAAGCAACAGTATGTAACTCTCTGGCACTGGCACATCATCTGCACGATTCCATGGAAGTAGAACGCTAGAACCATACAAAATTCTCGATGGAGATAGATACGTTTTAATACATGTGGAGATGCAACCCTGCTCACAGTAAGTATGCGTGACAACTGCAACGTTAGCCTAGCATACAAAGAGACTGTGTGCTACTAATGCTAAACATAGGCTACCACTGTTTGTAAACCACAAAATTAGGACATAACATTTTGCTAGCTAACATATCTTAAAGCCTAAAGCTACACCTGACACAGCTAAAACCAATATGCCCGCTAACACAGACAACAGCACTAATTCATCATCAAAAGCATGAAAACTGCAACATAGAAGGAAACTGTGTGCTGCTAACGCTAAACGTAGGCTACCACTATTTGTAAACCGATAAATTGGGACATAACCTTTTGCTAGCTTACATCTTTCAAAGCCCAAAGCTATACCTGACACAGCTAAAACAAGCATGCCCGCTAACACAGACAGCAGAGCTAATTCATCATCAAAAACATGAAAACAAATGAAACTAGCCAAAAACATGAAAACAGCAACATTAGCCAAGCATACAAGGAAACCGTGCTGCTAATGATACACGCAGGCTACCACTATTTGTAAACCATTAAATTAGGACATAACATTTTGCTAGCTAACAACTCTGTACGCCCAAAGCTACACCTGACATAGCTAAAACAAACATGCCCACTAACACAGACAGCAGCGCTAAGTATGCATGAATAAGTATGGCAAGAATAAAACTAGCCAAAAACATAAAAAACTGCAGTATTAGCCTAGCATAGAAGGAAACTGTCTGCTCTTAATGCTAAATATAGGCTATCACTGTTTGTAAACCGTTAAATTAGGACATAACATTTCGCTAGCTAACATCTCTGAAAGCCTAAAGCTATACCTGACACAGCTAAAACAAACACGCTTGCTAACACAAACAGCAGCACTTATTCATCATCAAAAACTTGAAAACTGCAACATTAGCCTAGCATAGAAGGAAACTGTGTGCTGCTAATGCTAAATGTAGGCTACCACAGTTTGTAAACCTATACTTGACAAAACTAAAACAAACATGCCCACTAACACTGACATCAGCGCTAAGTAAGCACAAAAAAGTATGACAGTAAAACTAGCCAAAAACAAAAACTGCAATATTAGCCTAGCATAGAAGGAACTGTGTGCTCTTAATGCTAAATGTAGGCTACCACTGTTTGTAAACCGTTAACTTAGGACATAACATTTGCTAGCCAACATCTCTGAAAGCCTAAAGCTATATCTGACACAGCTAAAACAAACATGCCCGCTAACACAGTCAGCAGCGCTAATTTATCACAGCTAAAGTCAGGGCAGAGCTAGCTGACAGCAGCGTGCCCAGGGTATAACACAGGGTATTACGTGGAGAACAGTGAGTTTGGCTACGTGCTAAAATGCCCAGGGTAACGCGTGGCAGATTTCCATGGCCCCCATGTACAATCCACCAGCCTGGGACAAAAGGTGAGCCGCCACATGGTCCACTGTAAAAATCATATGCTGCAGAGCTGGACACAAGTACTCTCTGTGTCTATGGACAATCTGACGATCCCTGCTAACTTTCTCACAAAAATCATCATCTTAAAAGGCCCATATTACACTATTTTTAATTTTCTTTATATAGCACATTTAAAACAACGTCAGCTGACCAAACTCCTTCATATAAAAAGTTAACAAAAAACAGATACATATAGATAATACAATACCTAGGAAAAGAACAATAAAACACGAAGATATCCTGTCAAGCTAGTGTTAAATGCCAGGGAGAAGAGGTGGGTTTTCAATCTAGTCTTAAACTAGACTAGACTGAAAACCCTGAGAGGATCTGACAGGCAGAGGGCGCTGTGCCATAGTCTGGGCGCTGCCACAGAAAAGGCACCTTCGCCTCTGCTTTGGGCACATAGACTGTATATATAAATGGACATAGCTAACCCGCTATTTGCCGCATTCTGAATAAGAAGTGAGCATAGGTGCGCTTCCGGCTCCACCGACTCTGGCTCCAGTTCACTTTCCGTTGAAAAGCTGTCGACCCTCTCTCTGTAACTGCTGCAGTGAGCCTCATCAATTTGGTCTTAATTTAGTTGTATTAACGCACTCTACATTGTGGAATTTGTTTTTATTTCGCTATTGTGTCCGTAAATCAAGATATGAACATTACCAACGGACAAATGAGGTGCGTCCTTTCCCCGAGTTTGCTCCCGCTGGTGTTAGCAACAGGTTTGATTGACAGCGTTGCTAAGTGCCAGCAGGAAGGGGCGGGAAGGTGGCATTATCTTCAACAGCCTCGCTCCAGATTGGCTCTTTGGTTGCTATGATACCTGCAATCGGAATTCCAAATATGGAACTCGACTCCAAATTGGCCCTTTTATTGACCCTAGTTTCGACGAGCTTCATTTGACTGGAGCCAAACGCTATGGGTGACGTCACACTCACTTAGTCCACTTCTTTAATCCATCTTTATTTGGGCACAACCAGCTTTCTATGCTTTTCATAACAATTTCATTATATTTTTGGTTTAAAGTGTAATATTTAGAAGTGGACATTTTGGGAAACAGAGACAGGTCTCACATATAAGACTTAGTTCAACCTGATGCACCGATCTTGAGCAGCTTACTGTTTTCCCTATGGTGTGTGAGAGACATGGTGAGAGACTTCAACTCCCATGAGGCTCAGGGAGGTCAAAGGTGAGTGACTGGACTTGTTGGAGGTCAGAGCACCCTTGAGCTAAAGAGACAGCAAGACAAAACATCCAGATTTTCCCTGAATGGAGAAGAAAACAGAAATTCAAACATTAACGTCAAGACATAACAAACGACTGCTCCTCCCTCGGCACTCCTCAGCATTCATTATGAAGATGCTAAAAATGCACAAGGTAGTTTTGTTTGAAATGAGAGGGTAAACAAACCATGCAATAGTGTTTTCATCCTCCACATAAACGGTCAGATAGTTTTGATTGTCTTTTGTCTTGTGTTTTCAAAGTGCCCTCCATTTTAAGCTAGAATAAATGTTTAGTTTAGTATACAAATGTACAAATGCATTAATAATTACAAAATAAAAAATGAAGTGTGCAAGATTTAGCTAATGCTACTTTTCATCTTTTTTTTTTTGCTTTATTTCCATTATTATTTCCATTGTAGATTCTCACTGAAGACATAAAAACTATGAATAGACACATATGGGATGTAGTAAACAAAAATAAATACAAAATAACTCAAAACCTATTTTTGTTTTAGAAAAAAAATGCTTTTTTAAAATGATTGCGTTGGACTGCGTCGACAAAGCACAAATATTCCGAAGGAGGAGCCGACAGCTACACGACTCTTTGTTGTGATGATGTTCATGGCGACGTCAGCTCCCACTGAGCACCGCAGTTCTCTAACGCAGAAGTCAGCAGATTTTGTCCATTTATTAAGCCATTTTAGATGAATATTGGGATTTAAAATGTGCAAATTATAACATAATGATCCAAAGGTGTCATAGATTATAACTATAGAGCAGACACAAGCACAATAGGTCCACAGATCAGAACAGGCCTTTGTACAGACTGAAGTATGTGCACATATGCTCCACAGCAGGTCTCCAGTCCCTGCCTCCTGTAGCATTGACCTGCATACTGCGGTGCCTATGGAGTCATATATAGATATATATAAAGAGTAGGGCGACTTAAAGTCTGGTTTAGAAGTAGTAAATATTGGTGCACAAGCCTAGAGTGTTTTAATAATTTCACATATAAGTTCCATCTGAGTATAAGTCGCACCCCCAGCCAAACTATGAAAAAAGTGAGAAGTTATAGTCTGGAAAATGTGAAGCTATTACACTACCGGGTAATGCAAACAACAAGTCCCTGACAAATAGACTGCACACAGTGGACTTATTTTGACCTCAAGATCTGCTTATACAGTATGTGTACTGGGGCAAATTTTCCTCAAACACATGACAAAAACTGTGTACAGGCAATGACTTCTCCAAGACAACCAGGTGGCTGGAAAGTTACATATACATTTACAGTTACATATAGATTAAAAGGAGGTTTTGAGTTTGTAGACTGTATATATAAATGGACATAGCTAAACTGCTAGCCGTCTCATTCCAAATAGGAAGTGAGCATGGGCGCGGTTCCGACTCCATCGACTCTGGTTCCACTTAACTTTTTATTGAAAAACTGTTGCGTCTTTCTCTGTAACTGCTGCTGTCAGGCTCATCATTTTGGTCTTAAATGTTTGTATTAACGTGTTTTACATGATCCTGGTATATTTATTTTGCTATTGTGTCCATAAATCAAGATATGAACATTAAAAATAGATCAATAACCTGCCCTCTTTCGCCGAGGTTGCTCCAGCTAGCAACAGGTTTGATTGACAGCGTTGCTAAGCGCTCGCTCCCTGCTAACTCACAGATGCGGGCGGGGGGAAATAGTGTTACCTCCAACAGCCTTGCTCCCGATTGGCTCTTTGGTTGTTATGATACTCGTGGTTGGAATTCCAAATATGGAAGTCGGCTCCAAATTCCCCCCATAACTGCTCTAGCCTCGACGAGCTTCATTTGACTGAAGCTGAACGCTATGGGTGACGTCACACTCACTTACTTAGTCCATTTCTTTCTACAGTCTATGGTTTGTCTTCTTTGTGTCGTTGCTGGACTGTCGGGTCGCTGGCTGCCCGATGCCACAGGTAGCCATGTGTGCAGTGGAGTGTGCGCCGCTACACCTGTTGTCCCCTCAGGGAGGCGCTGTCCGGGGCCAGCTGGCAGAGCCGGGCGGGACAGAGGAGGGGACAGATTGGACACACGGTGGGACGTCAGGACGAACAGAAGACACGGCTGAAGGTGAAGTCTAAATCAGGCCGAGGAAAAGCACAGCGAGAACAGTGGCTTTAAATCATGGAACTAAAGATCGCCCCCTGGAGGTTTGGAGAGGGCATGAGGAGGGCAGAGGGATGGTGGAAATGTACTGTGGAAGATAAAGGGTAGTGCTTAGATGTCATTATATACACACACTAAATCTATAAATATGAGATAAAAGATTAGCCACGTAAAAGGGAGGCGATGGGTGGGGAGAGACATTCAGTTTGGACATCTGTTGTAACCTGGAATTTGAGAAAAAAAACAAAAACGTGTCCAGCCCCAGTTCAGATATATTATATAGCAGCGTTTAAGGTCAAAATAAATCTGCTGTGTACTGTCTGCATCAAAATACAGCGTTTATGGTCGGACAATCAGGAACTGTGCTGTTGGCATGCTAGTTGCTCTTAGCTGAAAGTTGTGAAAAGTGGTTATAAGCTCATCAGGGTGAAGAATTAGGATGTTCTGAATGCATAAGGTAAGTGAGGGATAACTCTGGACCACCTCAAACTGTTTAAAATGAACTAGTTCTGTTTTTTTTTACATTTTTAAGATGGTAGAAATCAGGTACAGCGCCTTTAACGGGCAACAAAACACAACTCCAGGTGTGTTTTTGAGGAGGGAACAGCATTATAACATGGCTTAAAGCTGACAAGAGTGAATTCCGCGTACTATAGGAGCTCGAACACTTTTGTAAAACTCCAGTCTGAGTTCTCCGTGCTGGTGATGACTCTATCAGGTATTGCACATGGTCTGGCAGTTATTAGCACAGAGCTGTAACACGTTTTGCTCTGTGGTACTGGAGCTATTTTGGGGCAGGCCGCTTCATCTGCTCCTCTCTGCGTCTCCTGGGTCTAGTTAGAAAGAGTTAGGCCGTTTCCCTGTGTCCTGCCCCGAGCCAAAGTGTCAGAGAGAGTGAGATCTCTGTCTCGGCTCCACTCTCCGCTCTGCACACATAATCTCACATAATATTGTCCACGAAATGTCACCATGTACAAGTTACTTTAGCAGAGCCGGTCCAACTTCCCCGAGAATGACCTTTAATAGCGATGATGCTGGCCAAAACCCTGATGAAAATGGGACTAAACTAGGACTATTTACATTGTAGTGTCCGGAGTCTGACTGGAGCACACATTAAAGGATCTGTACCTGAGCGGAACCGAAACCACGAAGTAAAAAGCTCTCTTTTATTTACTGTTTTGTCGACTTGACAATAGTAACACGAGTCTTTCCAGAGGTGATCTGCTTCAGCCTGACCTCATCCACACAGTCCAGCCCTGTGCACTGTCCCTCTCTCATTAACCAAACAGCTCCTCTGTCCTGGTCCCTGGAGTGGCTCTCTATATCTTTACTGCCACTGGGATTCCCTCTTTCTCTCTCTCTCTCCCCTTACTTTCTCTCCACCCCCCTCTCTCTCACTGTTCCCTGTCTTTCTTTCCTCCACTCTCTCTTTTCCTCTCCCCCACTCCCCCCCCTCCATCTCTTTCTGTCTCTCTCTTGATCTCTCTCTCCTCTCTCTGCCCCTCTCTCTTTCTCTCTCTCTCCCCTTACTTTCTCTCCACCCCCCCTCTCTCACTGTCCCCTGTCTTTCTTTCCCCCTCTCTCTCTTTTCCTCTCCCCCACTCCCCCCTCCCTCCATCTCTTTCTGTGTCTCTCTCTTGATCTCTCTCCTCTCTCTGCCCCCCCTCTGTCTCTCCCTCTCTGTCTCTCTGTCTTTCCCACTCTCTCTCCCACTCTTCCCCCCTACTTTCTATCCAACCCTCCCCTCTCACTGTCCACTGTCTTTATTTCCCCCTCTCTCTTTTTCTCCCCCACTTCCCCCTCCCTCCATCTCTCTCTGCGTCTCTCTCTCTCCTTCTTTCTCTCTCTCCCCCTGTCTTTCCCACTCTCTCTCCCACTCTTTCCCCCTACTTTCTCTCCACTCCCCTCTCTCTCTGTCCCCGTCTTTCTTTCCCTCTCTCTTTTTTGCTCCCGCTCCCCTTTCTTCCCTCTCTGCTCCTCTCTCTTTCTTGCTCTCTCCCCTCTCTCTGTCTGCCACCTCTCTCTCCCTCAC
Organism: Periophthalmus magnuspinnatus; assembly: GCF_009829125.3. Classification (NCBI taxonomy): domain Eukaryota; kingdom Metazoa; phylum Chordata; class Actinopteri; order Gobiiformes; family Gobiidae; genus Periophthalmus; species Periophthalmus magnuspinnatus. The sequence continues at coordinate 27,936,689 of NC_047138.1, read as the reverse complement.
TCCCTTTATCTCTCTCTTTGTCTTTGTTTTTCTCGCGCTCTCTCCACTCTCAATTCCCCCTTTCTCTCTTTCTCTCTCCATTTCCCTCTATCTCCTGACACTCTCTCTTTCCACCCCCCTCCCTCCGCATCTTTCTCCATCTCTCTCAGCCTCTTTTTTTCTCACTCTCTCTCCCTTTTCCCCTTTCTCTCCCCGTTCTCCCCATCTTTCTCTCCCTCTCTCTTTCTTGCTCCCTCTCCATAATCTTCCTCTCCCTCCCTCCCTCCCTCCCTCCCTCCCTCTCTCTTCCTCTCCCTCCCTCTCTCTTTCTCTCTTCTATAGGCCTGTCCCATTGGGAAAACTGCAGAGAAGGTAAGACAGGAGCCGCACTGGGAACTGAAAGCGATAGTGGGTAAATGGAGAGATGCAGGCCAAGAGATGGTGAAAGAGGAGAAGAGAGGGAAGGGGGTGGGGGTGACGGAGAGAAAGAGAGGCCGGTAAAAAAGAGGGTGGGAGAAGAAAGTGTAAAATGGATATGAGTGAAATGAGAGAGGAATAGATAGAAAGAAAGCAAGAGACAGAAAAACAGATAGAAAGGAACAGAGAAAGGGAATAAGAGGGAGAGGCAAGATGAGAGTAAAATAGAAAAAAAGGTGTGAGAAAAGAAAGAGAGATAAAGGAAGAAATACAAAATAGATAGAGGAGGGAGAGAGAGAGAGGAGAGACAGAAACAGACAGAAAGGGAGAAAGAGACAGAGAGGAGAGGGACAGAGAAAAAGGGAGACAGAGAGAGAGACAGAGCGAGAGAGACAGAGAGAAAGGGAAACGGAGAGAGAGAGAGACAGAGAGCAAGAGAGACAGAGAGAAAGGGAGATGGAGAGAGAGAGACAGAGAGCAAGAGAGACAGAGAGAAAGGGAGATGGAGAGAGAGAGAGCGAGAGAGACAGAGAGAAAGGATGACAGATTGAGAGAGAGAGATGGAGAGAGGGGGTGGAGAGAGAAAGACAGAGAATGAGGGAGATGGAGAGAGAGAGAGATGGAGAGAGAGATAGAGAGAGGAGAGAGGGCAAGAGAGGAGAAAGACAAATGTATGGTTGTGGTTTAGGGCTTGTAAGAGGTGGAGAAAGCACTAAAAGAAAGAAAAAATGAAATTTGAGCGAAACAGGCCAAGAGGGTGCAGAGCCGAGCTGAGGTTTGAGAGAGAGAGATAAATAAATGCCATGTGCTCCCTGGAGTTCACAGCCAAATTGTAAAAAGACCCTCTCCACACTATGAAACACGACCTCAGAGCTGACCGGGGAACAGAAGGAAGGATGTGTTCATAACAGTACAATACGGAAAGAGTTTAAAGTGTAAAATGAAAGGGGATGTGTAAACTGTATCAAGTTAAAAGTGCACTGTGGAACTTTTCTGGTGGATGGTCTGCCATAGTCTGCATAGAGATGATATGGCTTTACCAGGATGCATCCAGGCAGCGTGGCGTTAAACCTATCTATCTTATATGTATTTAACTTCAGGGTATCCTCTTCACAGATCTGACCGGTTAATTTGCCTGGAGGTACCTGCTTGTTTCCATGGAGATGAATACATTTAATCTCATAGTCCAGGTAAAGCAGTAACCTCTCTGTAGAGACGAGCAGGTGATGGGCCGTCTATCATAAAAGTTCAAGTGCAAATGGTCCTGGTTTGTTTCTGATTTAAGCCCAGTTCAGTCCTGTAAACTGTAGACTAAAGGTGCGTTCACATCGGGGCGTCAAAAAAACCGTTGGACGCCTCCGCCTTAGCATTTGCGGACAAACACCTCCGACGCTCGTCATTGATGGACACTGTGGCTGCACGTTGGAGAAAATGGAAAAATACTTGATGCCTGGTCTGCGACTGCCTTTGGATGTTTTGTTTTCCCAGTCTCTTTGTGAACTATTCAGACCAGGTTGAGAGAGTGGCTTTAGTGTATTTATTATGTAAAACCCATTAACGGAGGCGATCAGCTCTGCGGCGTGTCTGGGTCCACGACTAGCCTTTATGCTAGCCAGTGCACACTAGTTTGTAACTGATGTTTTTCTACTTTTTTTTCCAGATAATGACGTTGCTAAATCGATGTAGTGTCTGATTGGTTCAAAGTTGAATGTTCAGCTTTTTCAACTTTGGCATCTGGACGTGTGAACGGTCAAGGCGTGCCGGAGCGACCTCGAGGAAAGGAGGCAGCTGATTTGTGTCTTATTAATGTTCATAATAATGTTCATATCTTGAGTTACGGACAAAATAGCGAAATAAAAATACTAGGATCGTGTAGAGCGGGTTAATACAACATTTTAAGTACAAAATGGCGAGTCTGACAGCAGCAGTTACAGAGAGAGGGGTCACAGTTTTCTAATGTAAAGTGAATTGGAGCCAGAGTAGACGGAGCCAGAAGCGTGGCCATGATCACTTCCTATTTGGAACATGGTGGCTAGCAGGTTAGCTATGTCCATTTATATATAAATTCTACGATGTAAACTAATCACAGATGGTCCTCTTCTAGTCTCGGTTTAATTCAAGTCTGGTCCAGGTTTGGTTTATTTTAGTCTCAGTTTAGTCCCAGTTTTGATGTTGATTTTCTGCAAGAGTGAACGCTGCCCTCTAAACCCTCTCTTCTCTGGTACACTGGGAGAAAAACAGCTCCATCCCAACTTGATGTCATTCTTCTATTGTTTAGCGCCAATACAATTTTAAACAAAAACATCTTCATTTTCCTGACAGATTGAACCGTTCTGGACTCACAGGGAGACTCAACTAAAACCAGACCCGCAACGAAATGAAGAGAAGGTGGAGTGACTCTGCGGTGGAGATGTGCGCTGGTTTTAAAGTGAAACTAAACACTAAATCAACTTTGTTTTGCTACTTAACTGTGTATATGCCGTTTTTTAATACCGTTGTCTAATGTTCCCAGTAATCTTTTGGCAATTATCGTGCAAACTATAGGTAAATTTGGAGGTTTGTGTTCAAAAACTGTCCAAAACTGAGTGAGTGCTTTCTCCAGTGGCCACTGTGCTATTTCAAGTACTATGTGACATCACACAGGACTGCCCTGAATACAGCCAGGTGTTTCTGATTACACCTGCAAGGGCGGAGTTTGAAGTGTGGATACCTGTTAGCCAACCACGCTGTTCTTTAGTCCTCCAGACCTCGCCACTCCTTCCTCCCTCACTCTCCCCTTTAGTGCTCTAAACCCCACCTCTCCTCCGTCCTCATTTTCCCCTTTAGTCCTCCAGACCCCACCCCTTCTCCCCTCTCCCCTTAGTCCTCCAGACCCCGCCCCTCCTCCCCTCTCACTCTCCTCTTTAGTCCTCCAGACCCCACCCCTCCTCCCTCCCACACTCTCCTCTTTAGTCCTCCAGACCTCGCCCCTCCTCCCTCCCACACTCTCCTCTTTAGTCCTCCAAACCCCGCCCTTCTTCCCTCCCACACTCTCCTCTTTAGTCCTCCAGACCCCGCCCCTCCTCCCTCCCACACTCTCCTCTTTAGTCCTCCAAACCCCGCCCCTCCTCCCTCCCACACTCTCCTCTTTAGTCCTCCAGACCCCACCCCTCCTCGCTCCCACACTCTCCTCTTTAGTCCCCCAGTTATTTCACAGTTTAACATCTCTATTCCAAATGCGCTTGTGGGCGGAGTTTAAGTCCACGTGTCAAACTCCGCCCCGTTTTCAAATTGGGAAGTGATTCAACTCCAGCTCCATCGAGTCTAGCTCCAGTTCACTTAGTATTAAAGGTGTTTCTAATCAGCAATACCTTGGCTTTAATTACAGCTTTAATCCAGCGTGATGTCACATAGTACTTGAAATTGCAGAGACAACTGGAGGCAGCACACACTCACACATTTAAGACCTTTTTTTTTTTTTTTTACCAAAATACAGCAAATTTACCCAGCTTGCGCTACAATTTCTACCCCCCAAAAATGGCTAGGAACAGCAGACAGTGCCATTAAAAGTAAAAAAAAAAGTTGATTCACTGTTTAGTCCCACATTAAATCATGAAAACGCCGAGTCTGTTTTGGTTTTTGGTTCCTGGCAGTGGCCCCTCCTTTCAGCTCCTCTGTCCAGACGTATGGTTCTCATTGGTTCTGCTGCTGCCTTCTGTAAACAGGGCTAACTGGTTGTGTATGTCCAAACAGCGTATTTGATTGAAACGCAGTAACTCCTCGCCAGTATTTATGTGGAAGAGGAGAAATTACAATATGAACGATACGAAAACAGCTGTGTAATTTATGAACGCACACTTAAAGCCAAATCATTAAAACGTGTGAACTCGGATTGAACGATTGTTGAATTTTAAATACAAAAATCACTCAGTCATTATATGCGCACTACGTAACTTTTTTCTGATGAATGGTCCGCTACCTGTTTGTCTCCATGGAGATATTATTGCTTTTCATGGAAAGTTCCACAGTAAACTTTTTAGTCTAACCTTTGTGCCATAGACTGTATAAAGAAGTGGACTTAGTGAGTGTGACGTCACCCGTAGCGTTCGGCTCCAGTCAAATGAAGCGAGGCTAGTGGTTATAGCGGCGAGTTTGGAGCCAGGTTTCACATTTGGAATTCTGACAGCGAGTATCATAGCAACCAAAGAGCCAATCTGAAGCAAGACTGTTGAAGGTAACGCCCCTTTCCACCCGCACCACTGGTTTAGCAGGGAACGGGCACTTAGCGACGCTGTCAATCAAACCTATTCAGGGAAAGAAGGCGCCTGATTGGTGTGTTATTAATGTTCATATCTTAATTTATGGACAAAATAGCTAAATAAAAACAATATTTTAACATTTTTTATAAGAACAGTTTAAGACCAAAATGACAAGCCTGACAGCAGCAGTTACAGAGAGAGGGACTACAGTTTTTCAATGTAAAGTGAACTGGAGCCAGATTTGATGGAGCCAAAACTGCACCCATGATCACTTCCTATTTGGAACGCAGTGGCGAGCAGGTTAGCGATGTCCATTTATATATACAGTCTATGCTCTACTCAGACATGCGTTTGGTGTTATATAAACTAAAATAAATATAATCAAATGACAACACAAACCCTTTGTTCTTCAAAATCTTTATTGACCCAAATCCTAAAAAAAACTTTGAAATGTTAGTATTATGACAACAGTAATACTGCCCCTCGCTCATATACTGACTAGGGGGCATGTTTCTCAATCTTACATCATATGGTTCACATTGGTTCTGCTGCTGCCTTTCGTAAACATGGCGAACAGTTTGAGCATGTCTAAGCACTGAGATCTCCATCCTGTGATTGAAATGCTATAGCTTTATCTGTGGACTTCAGAATGAGGGAAAATTAGGACTTTTGCCATAGCGATTAACAATTTAAAAGTAAATATTATAGTTTTTAATTGGGAAATAGTCAATCAAAATGTAATGCATGTAAGAGGAAGCTGAATACTCAACCCTCCTATGATCGTCACTACAGTTTTATTTTTATTTTATTTTATTTTGTTTTATTTTATATTATATTATTATATATTTTTTAATTTATTTCATTATTTTTTTATTTTATTTAGTTTATTTTTTTATTATTTTCTTGTATTTATTTCATTTTATTTATTTATTTATTTATTTTTTTGTTTTGTTTATTTTGTTTATTTTTTTCCTTGTATTTATTTCACTTCATTTTATTTATTTATTTTTTATTTTATTTTGTGTAATTTTGTATTATTTTATTTTATTTTAGTGGGGTCAACATTATCTTAAAACTCATCTTCTACATCTATGCAAATATACTGGTTAAAGCTCCACTATGTAACTGTTCTGGTGGAGGTCATGACACTCGCACACACTTGTCTCCATGGAGATGCTACTCCTCTCGTTCACAGTATGACATTAAACTCATCTGGACAGCAGCCAATGGGCCAAGTTGCAGGTCGGATCTGTGGAGAGGTGCCCCCGCTGCATCTCTTCAGGGTATTTTTGAACAATAAAAACATCCGTAATGTAACGTTTAATGCTAGACTTTGGATCATTGCAGGCAAAGCAACACAATCTCCATGGAGACAGTCAGCTACACGGTGCAGCTTTAACCCTGCAAGTTAAAACACAGCACTTGACTTTTCTTATCCTTTCAATGTCAACAATATGAAGTGTTCCCAGATCATATAAACATAAAAACACATGTGTTTGTTTCCAGGGGCTGCGGTTCATGAACTCCACATATTCCAGTTTGCTCTTTGTTCCTCTCGCTGTTTAATTCAAGTGTTTTTCATTCTCGTTGTTGATTAATGGAGCTGTCATCGTGTCTTTTTCATATCGGATTTACATGGAGAAAGCCAAATCATTAATTAAACAATGAAAAACAGATGCACAATTTACTGATTCGAACTTGACAACAGCAAAGTTTTATAATTAAAAACAGTTTTCGGCTCAAAAAACTATCCAGCAGTTTCATCCAACGCATGGCTTATGTAGGCCTGTAAATTTGTTGGTAACTATAGTGATCTTAATGTGATAGTATGGAACTTTATGGAGGTGGAAAGCCAACTGCACGATTCCACGGAAATAGAAAGTTAAAACCATACTCCGGAACATTTGCCGTGGAGATAGAGATGTTTTATGTGGAAGGTTATAGAGAAAGGAACATTTCAACAAGCAGAACGAGGCCCTCTACCAATGAGAGTCAGGTTTATGGAGATGCGAGCTCGCTCACAGTAAGAACATGTGTTTTTCTTTGTTTTTCGGTTAAATAAAAAAATCCATAATGAAAAAACAAACAAAAACATGCTTTTATTTAGTTAAAGTTAAAGGGTCCATATTACACTATTTTCTGATCTATGTTATGTCATGTCTATGTTATGTATTTAGACTGAGTTCTTCTCTCAAACTGAAAACACCCCGTTCCACCTTGTGATGTCATATGGTAATACAGGAAGTGCTTCGTCGTGTTTTTGAACTCCATACACCTGGATCATTTGGATAATTTCCGCACCAGAATTGCCGACTTCTAATGAATATCAGGTAAAAAGGTAGCTGTTGACTTGAAAACTACCACTTCATGACATCACAAGGTGGAACAGAGCATTTTGAGCTTGGGAAATGTAGACAGACTGATAATAAAGGTTTACTCAAACATGTGTGAATGAAACAAAACACAACTCCAGGTATGTTTTCGATTAGCAAACAACATTATAACATGACTTAAAGCTCACAAGAGTCAACTATGTGTAATATAGGACTTTTAAATACTGTGGCTTTAAATAAATGGTAAATACTCACATTTTTACATAGTGCTTTTCCAAATCCAAGTCACTCAAAACGCTTTCCATCAATGAACCACTCACCCATGGACACACCAGTGCACACAGACATTGGGGGCGAGATGGGTCAAGTGTCTTGCCCAAGGACACTACAACGGCATTCATTCGTGGGAGCTGAAATCGCACCGCCAACCTGTGAGTCAGTGGATCCGACTACTCTGCTAATATTTACACTGAGAGAGGGATTTGAACCGCCAACCTTGGGATCAGCGGACAAACGCTCTCAAGCTACTGTCGCTCAATGACCAAATGAGATGCAAAAACCTCTTAAAATATTATATTACCACTATTTAAAACCATAAGAATATATATTTTAAGGTTTTGTGGAGTATTAACAATAGCAGTAATAGAATAGATGCTAAATAGACACATTTAATGCCATACTTGTCACGCAGTTGAACCTCAGACGTGCAGCACAAAAAAACACAGCCAAAGTCCCGGTCTCGGCGAACACACCAGATTTATTAGCAATACAGAGTTTGCGTGTCTTCTAGATAAACAAATGAAAAGAACAAAAGACCAAATGAACAAACAATCCAGCGACCCAAACTCAAACTAAACACGGGGAGAACATATAGACTACACCCGATTAGTCATGAACATCAGGTACGGGGGAAAACAGGGAGGCAGCAAACAAAGGACTGGAACAGGCTGGGAAGCAAAGCTGGACTGGGGACAAACACGGAAACCAGCAGAACTGTGACAATACTGTGGAACATTCCGGGCAAAGCGACAACGTCTACATGGAGACGAGCAGCGGACCCTTTGAGTTTGCTCTTTGCTCTCCTGGGACATAATCTAGTTTCTACATCTCGGTTCAGTCCGGAATCGGTTCTAATCTGGGCCCATTTTAAGTTTTAAGATCAAAATTTCACTTTGTCAATATTTGCTATTTGTCAATATTTGCTTCAAGTCTCCAATTGCTCTTCTTACCCACTCAGCTTCCACACAGCACCAAAAGAAAATAAGGCACATTTATACAGACATCAGATGCATTTCAAAATCTAACTGGACTTTTGAAAACACCTCCATATTGTCCACATTACCGCGGTAACCTTAGCCGTGTCCCGGGTGACAGGAAGTGAGGTCATCCGAGCTGGTGCGTCTGTTTTGAAGTGTCCCCCCCCACCCCCGCCCGCCTCTTTGGTCTTCGAGATTAGGTTTCAGGCCTTGGTGAGTTTTGTAATGTACTATCTGCTGTAGCCCGTGTCAGGACCAATTTCTCATCTCTGTACTTCGCCTCTCGCTCCTGCCACACTTAATGTCACACTCACATTCGATACTCTGGGTATGTTTTCTGTCTGGTCACCTTAGACTATTCGACTGTTTCCATTGGAGTGTTTTGGTTTTTTTTCCCAGCTCTGTCCTAGTTGTTTTTCTTCTTCGTCTTTGTAATTGTGTGGCGCGTTTCTTCTATCCATTTGTTTGAAAAGTGCTCAATATGACATCTTTTTTTAACAGGAAGCTGAAACCTGTGATTGGGAGACAGTAGCTTGGTTGATAGAGTGTTTGTCCGCTGATCTGAAGGTTGGGGGTTCGAATCCCGCTCTCAACATAAACATCATTGACGCAGATGAATGCTGTTGTTGTGTCCTTGGGCAATACACTTAACCAAACTCATCTCCAGTGTCTGTGTACAGTGTGAATGGGTGTAAAGAACTTTGAATAAAGAAATTTGAAATACGTGTGACAAAGTGGGTTTTTGTCCCTTTAATAGCACCATAATTTTGCTTATTCACACATTTGGTCATTTTCAATCATTTTGCAAAATACAACTAAACAGAACTATTTGTTTTGTTTAGTTTTCAGTTAGTTTACCTTCAACTTGATCACCACACACACCTGTTACCTTAAAGATATTTTATTTGGTTATATTTTGTCAATTCAGTTTAATTTATCCATCTACTTACCTGAATCTCCACATGGTTCAGACAAAGAGGGGGCGTGGCCTATGTCGGCCATTGTTAAAGGCTTGGGAGGGGCTGTGGGCTGGACCATGTGGAGGGGAGAACTAAGTTTTGTTTTGTTTTTTTCTTTTTGTTTTAATGTCTTTTTGTATTTTGTAATGTTTAGGTAGATATAGTTTTATTTTAAGTTTTATTTTTGGGTTAAAGGGCTGTAAGAAGTAAGCAGGATAGTATGAGAACCTGCTAAAGTTGTACCTACCATACCTGAGAAGTAAATGATGTTTACGTACAGTTACTTTTTGTAAATATGTATTCTTTTTCTACGGTGGAGTCTGCCTCCTACTTCAACCACATTGGGCCAGCTTCCCCACAATGTGACTGTTTACCTTTACAAAGTAGTCTTAAATCCAGGAGTCAAGATGAGAATGATTGACAGGCAGATCAGCCAATCAGTGAAATTAATGATCTGTCCTGGTCAAAACAAACATGGCTGCTTAGAAGTGGAAAAGACATAGAAATAGTAAAACAGAAGACTGGAAAACATCACAGATTTCAAGAGCAAAGCATTAAACTTAATCTGAGGAGAGAGAAGTTACTTTATTTTACTTGTCTGTCTCTCTCTTGTGTCGCTGAAATGAACAAACCTGATTGGACGGCTTTGTCTGAGTTTGGCCTGACATACAGGAGAGTTGAATTCATTAGTTGATTAAAATAGCTAGAATTTTAACCGTACACATAATGGCTTGTGTACAGGTTTCTCCATGGCCTACCACCACAGCACATCTCTGACATGTTAGTGCCATAAGAACCATCTCGCAGACTGGTGTAGGCTTGTTTTAGTCCTGGTTCAGTCCTGGTTTAGTCCTGGTTTAGTACAGCTCCTTCAGAACTCTGCAGCCCGGGTCATAACACGGACCCCCACTATCCACCACATCACCCCCGTCCTACAACAACTCCACTGGCTCCCCATAAAACACAGAATTAACTTCAAAATACTAATTACTACCTTCAAAGCGACACACAACCTCGCCCCTTCATACATATCTGACCTCCTCCACATTGCTGCTCCTGCTCGCACTCTCCGCTCCTCCTCCTACTCTCTCCAGCTCACTGTACCCTCTGGCCCCCCTCCCCAGCTCTGGAACTCTCTCCCTCCTGATCTCCGCACCTTAGACTCTCTTCCACTTTTCAAATCCAGACTCAAAACTCACCTGTTCAGACTGTCCTACCTCTTGTCACCAATCACACATCTTTTATCAATCAGTTTTTTGTCATGTTTTATTGTATTTGTATGTTTTTATCTCATTTTTATCTTGTTCAGCGTCCTTGGGTGTTTTGAAAGGCGCTTATATTTAAAATGCATTATTATTATTATTATTATTATTATTATTATTATTTTTTTTTTTTTTTTTTTTTTTTTTTTACTATTGTTATTATTATTATTATTTTTTTTTTTTTTACTATTGTTATTATTATTATTATTATTATTATTATTATTATTATTATTATTATTACTGGTTCTGTCCTTGTTTTGTGCTGGTTTAGTGCTGATTCAGTCCAAGTTTGGTCCTAGTTTAGTCCTAGTTTAGTCCTGGTTTAGTCCTGGTTCAGTCATGGTTGAGTCCTGGCTTAGTTTTGGTTCAGTCCTGGTTTAGACCCGGCCTCCTGCTGGTTCCAGAGTCAGGACTAAACATGGAGAATCAGCGTTTCAGTTTTATGCAGCTAAAATCTGGTTTCCTGAAGATGTGACACAGGCCTCTACTTTGACAATGTTTAAATCCAGGCTCCAAACGGTTCTGCTTAGCTGTACATATGACTTTATTCTGCACTCTTCTCCTTTAAAGTTCATTTTTACGATGATTATTTCTGTTTTTATTTGTTTGTATTGTGATTTTAACGTCTTTCTTATTCTGTAAATCACTGTGCACAAATCTGCATATTCACTCTAACCGCGCTGTAACCTCCAGCCCCTGTTGTTGTTATTATTCTCACTGTTATTTTAAATGTTTTATAATGTGTGTTGCTGTTTTAATTGCTTGGTGTCCTTGGGTGTTTTGAAAGACGCCATCAAGTAAAATGAATTATTAATTATTATTACTTTGAACTGCTTAGAATACGATTTGCGCTCTATAAATCAACTTGTTTAAAAGGCTTCCATCCATCCATCTTCTTCTGATTATCCAGGGACGTGGGGGCAGCAGTCTAAAGCAGGGACTCCCGCACTTCCCCCACCCCAGACACTTCCTCCAGCTCCTTCGGTGGGACCCCAGGGCGTTACCAGGCAGCGACTCCACTCCAATAGACAGACGTATAATTGGATATAAGAACTGCTGCACTGTCCAAATACAAACTTCATGTTGGTTTTGTTATGGCACATTTCTTAGCTGTCCAGCCAGAACCAAACGTTTTGACCAAACTTTGCGAAGACGAATGGATCCGGAGTTGTATCTCGTCTCCCCGATTTCAGAAGACGTGATTGACAAGTGGATTAACCAATCAGAGAGACACATGGTCTGTTCAAGTCAAAAACAACAGGAATAAAACAACATATAGGATTGAGAAAAAGTGCAGATTTTTTGAAGATTTTTAACAATCAAAGCAACAAACTCTCAGGTAAAATATACTTTGTTCTGAATGTTACGAGAATTTTTGAAAGGAGACATCTTCTACATTTGAGAAATACGTGATACAAATGAGCGACTGTGGTTGGACCATCTCAAGTTAAGACCATAGACTGTATATATAAATGGACATAGCTAACCTACTAGCCGCTGCATCCCAAACAGGAAGTGAGCATGGGCGCGCTTCCGGCTCCATTGACTCTGGCTCCAGTTCACTTTCCATTGAAAAAATCTCACCCCTCTCTCTGTAACTGCTGCTGTCAGACTTGTCATTTTTGGTCTTAAAATTCTTGTATTAACCCGTTCTACGTGATCCCGGTGTTTTTATTTAGCTGTTTTGTCCGTGAATTAAGATATGAACATTAATAACAGACAACCAGGCACCTTCTTTCCCAGAACGGGTTTGATTGACAGCATCGCTAAGAAGGGACGTTACCTTCAACAGCCTCTCTCCGGATTGGCTCTTTGGTTGCTATGATACTCGCAGTCAGAACTCGGCTCCAAATTCACCCCTATAACGCTGAGCTTCATTTGAGTGGAGCAGAACGCTATGGGTGACGTCGCACTCACTTAGTCCGCTTCTTTATGCAGTCTATGGTTAGGACGGAGGATTTTCACCCTCTATTGTTTGGCTCCAGACCCTTCTGGATTTGATCAGATGTAGAAAGGACTGACTGGTCACGCAAGCCCATTCCCGGTGTAAATCCCTCCTCCTCTCTGTACTCAGCCTCATGTAATCTGACTATAGTCTCATGTACATTGGTCCAGTGACTCCGCCTGCAGTCAGAACCCCCCCCCCCTTCCTGTCCGCCTCTGTCCTCTCCCCTCCTGCTGAGACTTGACCTCCGGGTTTAACCACAACACTGGCCTCTCTCCATCACAATCAATATGTCCCCATTTACCACACACACGTACTTACACATATCTAAGTGACGTTTGATTTGACTGGGGGAACTTGTGCATTCATCTAACTGCAATAAAACTGATGTGAAAAACTGATGAAATTTGACATATCATTGGCTTTATGTAAATGGAGCACAAACTTTGATACATTTAAGACAAGTTTTTGGGTTTAGCACCATTAACCCCACATAATTGTCAAAATAAAAACAGTGGATGAGGGTACGTGTGCGACTTTAAACATCATTTCTGTCAGAACATCTAAGTTTTATGCTTTTCTTCAGTTAATTTAGCATTTTCCTGATTTATACGTTCTATAAAAAATAAATCCTTGACTTTCGGTGCGTATTGTTGACCATCGGGGCATTGTAAGAACTGCTAGCGACTATTTTGGAGCTCGTAAATTGTAAATCATAACAGGAATAATAATGTTTGTTCACGTGAGGTCTCTGTGAGTATGGTCTTAAGTGAAATCCCAGATTTGGTCTATGGGATTGTTAAATCATGATGTCACTTCCAGGTCCAATCAGCAAACAGCAATCAAGCTAGTTCTAATCAACGGGACGGTTAGCTTGACCATTTCCAGCGTAATGTAATGTCTATGAGGCTTTTGCCGAGTTACGGTAAAATTAATAAATATTTAGAGATCAGGCAGTGATAGGGAGCTGCAGGTGGATGTCGCTGGCAACACGTCTTTGTATGTTGGGGCTAATGCTAATGCTAACTTCAGATATAGTCTAATATATATTTAAATAACTTCACTGACTGAAATAATCTAACTGGGTCATGCTTCCAACAAATGTAATGTTGTTGTTATGTTACATTTAACGTTCAAATAGAAGTTAGCATTAGCATTAGCACTGACACACAAAAGGTGCACCTCTGATTGGAACTAGCCGGCTACCTTTGTGCACAGGGCCAATTTGCATCTTTATTTTTTACACTATGCCACGGTGCTGTGTTCAAACATAGTACATTGTATCAGATATGTAAATAACGTAGTAATAATCTAGCATTACATTTGATTAAAGTGTGTATATATCTCGCTAACTGCCGGTCACTGCTAATGCTAGCCTAGAGGAGATGGAGCCTTTCCTCTAGCAGCGCCTACACCATGGAACAGCGCCCTCTGCTTGTCAGATCCTCTCAATCTTTAAGACAGTGCAAGAAGAGACTGAAAACCCACCTCTTCTCCCTGGCATTTAACACTAGCTAGACAGGATATCTCGGTGTTTTATTGTTCTTTGCCTGTGTATCGCATTTTGTGTTGCGTATCTGCTTTTGTTGAATTGAATAACCTGGCTTCTTACCACAACCTTTGTCGCTCTTATAAATGTTTTAGCTTTAAACAACTGCAATCCCTTTTTAGCGTGAGATGTGTTGTTGCTAAAAAAGAGGAAACTAAACATCACTTTTATGCGTCATGGAACCGGAAGTGACATCACACTTCACACTTCACTTCCCATAGTTAGTCCTGGTTTAAATGTGTCCAATACAATATTATTATAATGATTGACGCTCGCTACTTATTGTGAATCCTCCTCCTCCTCCTCCTCCTCCGCCCTTCCTCTCCATATTGAGTGTCTGTCATCGGCTGTCACTAGTGTTTCCTCCTGTCATCAATAGCTTTACTTTATCTGCTCTGACACGTCACACCCTCCCTCCTCCTCCTCCTCCTCCTCCTCCTCCCTCTTCATGTACCTATCCGTGGCGTTCCTATCTGGGATACAGCCGGAGCGCAGTCCACTCTGTTCTGTGTTGGGTTTTGGGTTTCTCTGAGTTAAAAAAGGGCAAAGCGTCCTCTCCAAAGTGAATAGGAGGATTTCATTTCAAACGCTATTTACTCAAGATATTTCCGGGTTTAGGGAACACAGGAAGGGCAGGCTGAAGCATGGGAACAGTTAGGGATGTGGAAAGTATTATGGATTGGTACAGTTACGAGAATGTATTTTCTGATCAATCCAGTTTCTAACATTTGTTTAATTTCAAAGCTAGTTTTGATTGGTGGTCCCTCATCTCCAGCTCCGTCTTCAGCATTTTTGGCTAATTGTGTCGTGTCCAGTTAAAGACCTGTCACTGTCTGTTGTTGTTTTTCCAACTCTTGCAATGCATTGTGGTCTATATTGACTTCTCTAGTGACCAGCGCCGGACACTACTTTTCAAGGTGCATTGTGGGAAACTTTGAGCGCTCTACTTTTTCATCAACTGGACATTCGGACACCACTAAAAATGAATAGCGCCCTCTGTAGGGAATAGTGTGGACTATCGGACACACTCATTGACAAACCTGAAGACTGCAGGCTCAGTTCACATTCAGAGTGTTGTTGTTGTTGTTGTTGTTGTTGTTGTGTCCTTAGGCAAGGCATTTTATCTCGCCTTGACATGCATCGTGTTCTGCGTCCTGATTGGCTAAGGGACTGTAGAACATTGTCCATCCGTCTCCTCCGTGCCGTGTCTCCTGTACAGTATAGAATGCGTTCAGACAAATGTTGGATCGCAGTGTGACTCTTAAGTGCTGTGTTTTTGCAAGTTTTCTCCCCGACAAAACCCACAATGTCGATGAAACGTTCTGCACCGACAAAGACGCCTACGAAGGTTTGAACTTTGAGAGAGTTTAAACGAGAGAGTAATGTGAGAAAATGTTAACGCCTGTGTGAGAAAAGTGTATAAAGTGTGTGGTGAGGGGTTTTACAGCAAAAAACATATAATAATTGTAAAAAATAAAGCTGACTACTTCACGGATTTCGCCTGTTGCGGGTTATTTTTAGAACGTAACCCCCACGATAAACGAAGGAACACCGTATATAAAACAAATGGACTATTCTCATTATATTTTTCACAAAGGATCAGAGGATTTACAGTTCATCCCTATCAGTCGGCGCTGTTCTTGCAAGAATGTGGCTAATCCTCATATCATAAACTTTCAGCTTTGATACAGCTAAAGGCTAATCAGTTTCGTGCTAATAGCTAAATCACACAGTTAATATTCTGGGGTTAAAGGGCCCATATCACGCAGTTTTCTGATCCATGTTATAATGTTGTTTCCTCATCACAAACACACCTGGGGTTGTGTTTTGTTTCATTCACACATGTTTAACACACAAACCCTGCATATTTAAGCTGAGTTCTTCCCTCAAACACAAAACGCTCCGTTCCACCTTGTGATGTCATAATACAGGAAGTGCTCTACTGTGTGGTTAAACTCCATACACCTTCACTAGAGTTATTTGGAAGATTTCAGCCATGGAATTGCCTAACTCTACTGAACAAAACTAGCTGCCAACTTGAAAACTACCACTTCATGACATCACAAAGTGGAACAGAGCATTTTGAGGTTTGTAGATGTAGACAGACTGCTACTAAAGGGTTACTCAATCATGTGTGAATGAAATAAAACACAACTCCAGGTATGTTTTTGAGGAAGTAACAACATTATAACACGACGTAAAGCTCACAAGAGTCAGTTTTGTGTAACATAGGCCCTTTAATTTTAAATCCTGGTTTTCACATCAGGATATGGTAAGTCTGGTTTGTTTTTGCTCAGATGTAATATGATATCAGCGGTTAGTCCAGATGATGCTTTGGGCTTATTCAAACCCAAAGTCGGTATTTGCTGTCATGAAGAGCGGTGAATTCAAATTAATAGGAAACCGCGGCAGGTCTACGGAGACTGGGACAGAGGCAAAATCAGATTAAAACCACAATGGAATCAGTCTGATGAAGAGGAGAGGAGGAAGAGGAGGAGGAGGACAGAAAACAGGAGTGTAAGCGACGAGATGGTGGACAGCCAAACCGTTTTCAAGAATGGATTTTTAAACTAGAGAAGACATGAGTTATTTTGTTAATGTATTAGTGGTTAGAAAATGTTGGCCCTGCTTCAGTTACAATGCACAGACAAGAGGAGTCCTATTTAAAGCTGCACTATGGAACTTTTCTGGTGGAGGGTTTGCTTGTCCTGCTTGTATTGATGGGGAGATATTGTTGGTGTTACAGAAGGTCCCCATCTGTGGCATTAAAACTGATTGTCTATCTCCGTGGAGACAAACAGGTGGCGCCTCCAGGCAAAGATACAGGTCAGATCTGTGGAGAGACGACCCCGTTCGCAGTAAAAATGTGTTCTTCTTAGGTATTTTTAAAGCAAGTAAAAGTATTTAAACATTCTGACTGATTGTAGTGCAGAGATATTGTTGAGATCTTGTCCCCTCCCTCTCTGACTCCTGTCCCCTCCTTCTCTGACTCCTGTCCCCTCCCTCTTTGACTCCGGTCCCCTCCTTCTCTGACTCCTGTCCCCTCCCTCTTTGACTCCTCTCCCCTCCATCTTTGACTCCTGTCCCCTCCCTCTTTGAATCCTGTCCCCTCCCTCTTTGACTCCTGTCCCCTCCCTCTTTGATTCCTATCCCATCCCTTTCAGATTCCTGTCCCCTCCCTCTCTTACTCCTGTCCCCTCCCTCTTTGACTCCTGTCCCCTCCCTCTCTTACTCCTGTCCCCTCCCTCTTTGACTCCTGTCCCCTCCCTCTCTGACTCCTGTCTCCTCCTTCTCTTACTCCTGTCCCCTCCTTCTCTGACTCCTGTCCCCTCCTTCTCTGACTCCTGTCCCCTCCTTCTCTGACTCCTGTCCCCTCCCTCTCTGACTCCTGTCCCCTCCCTCCCAGCGAAAAAACAAAACAAAAAAAACATGTAATAAAATAAATGCATTAATGCCATACTATAAAACATAACATACTCAACAATAAACATGTCCACGTGAGCAGATAGAGATCCTCTACTAGAAAAGTTACACAATACACCTTTACCAAACTGTATTAAAATGGCAGAGAATAAAGTGAAAGTACATGATGTGATTGGATGAGATGTGGAGAGTGACGAATACGACCCACCAAACCACAAACATCCAAAACCACAAGAAAATCTATACAAAACAATTTAAAGAAATATATGTCTGTACTATTGTGTTTGCGTTTCCTCCATCCTCTCAAATCAAATCACTTCAAAAGCAGGAACGAGTCACGGGCCGAGCAAACTGCGTTATGGAAATGAAACAGGACTTTGAAGAGAATTAACTTCAGATTCAGTTTAGACCTTAACGGCTTTTGAGTGATGGTCCTAGATCTGCTGTTGTTGTGTCCTAAAGTCACACATTTTTTTTACCTGATTGAAAATAATTGAAATAAATAATAAATAAAAAAAATAAAAATAAATAATCCTTTTGTTCCTTCAGATGACGAAGGAACAAAAGGATGCTTGACATTTTTTTTTAAATAGGAAGGGCTGTAAAAACATAACCCCAAGTACAATCTGCATAATCTCTTATAAAAATATGTATGTATATGTAATTTGTGTTTCTGAGCTGCCCAAATAAGTTTTTCATTGTTTGCTTACATAAAAGTTACTCAAAAGTACGTTCGTTTTTATATTTTTCTTCTACTTAAACTGGTATTACACACTTATTTAAAGCATCAAAAGAAAAATAAGGATGGATATGTAAAATAGAGGTAGTTGTGTGAAAAATGGCAAAAGTACATGCTGATACTTCCTTTAACGTGATATTTGTGGCTAAAAAAAGAAAAAAAGTCTAGTCGAGCTATAATGGTCTATAATGTGCTCGAGCAAGACACTTCAGACACGTTGCCTAGTATGAATGTGGTGTGTGCGTGACTGGCAGCCGTGCTTCGGTCAGTCTGTCTCAGGGCAGCTGTGGCTACAATAATAACATAGCATCTCTGAGTGTGTTTGAGCTTCCGTAAAAGTGATATATGGAGTGAATACTTTGTTTTCATGGGCTTAATGTTTTGTATCCACCTTATGTTTAACAGAAAAGACAGAAAAATGTGTAGGAAAGCCCACTAAGGATGAACCGATGCAGCTTTTTCAGTTTCGATGCCAATTTCGATACTGTAGCGTCAAATATTTGTTGATTCCCGATATCAACCGATACCAGAGCAGAGATTGAAAACTGCATTGATTTCCTTTAAACAAAAATAAAATAAGACAAAACTAATCCAAACAGTGGTTCAATTGGTGGTTCAAATCCTGCTCTTGACGTAAAACTTTTAATAAAAATGTGACCATATGCCATTGACCAGTGCTGGATGAAGTACTCAACTTTGTTAAGTAAAAGTACAGATACAGAGGTTAAAAATTACTCAACTAAAAGTAAAAAAAAGTAAAAGTATCACATAAGCAAATCTATGTAAGTAAAAGTATTGAAGTACCTGTTTAAAAATGTACTTTAAGAGTAAAAAGTTAAAGTATTTCACACAAGTGTTAATTTGTTAAAGTGTCAATGTAGTGATATCGATTAAAAATTTGACATATTTTGCTCAATAGAAACAAATCTTCTTCTTAATTTTTCTCAGGAATTTTATAATTTTTATTTTTTGTTTTGTTTACTCAACGTCGACGATTGAACTTGAAAACTTCAGTCAGGATGTTACCACGAACATGGTAAAAATAACCCCTCAGATCATATGAAAAGTACTTTTTACTTTTCAGTTCAGTTCAAAAATGTAGTGGAGTAGAAAGTACAGATACCTGCTCATAAATGAAGTGAAGTAAAAGTAAAACATGTCCACTTTAAAATTTACTTGAGTAGAACTTGTAGTTCTACTTGTACTTCATTACCTTCCACCACTGCCATTTACCATCAAGTAACGACAGAACAAACAACAACATTATGAGACTTTTTGAGGCAAGTAAATTGTCTTGTTACATCAATTTATATGTCCAACCATCAGTGTCGATATCTGATCCGGTTCATTTGTCAGTATCAGTGTGATATCCGATACTAGTATGGCATCACTGCATCCCTATGAACGTTATAGAGATTTACCTGCCCCATCTTGAATGTTTTAAAGTGGACACCTGCTTTCACTGTCCCAAAGCGAAAACATGAAGAGGTTTGGAGGTTTGGAGCTTATTTACCTCAACTACGGACAGACCAGCCCCATGTTTACACTGTATTTACACTGTATTTACACTGACTTTACACAGACTTTACACAGGCTTCAGGAGCTGCTCAGACCAAAGGCTCGTGTTACTTTCTCACTCTCACAATAGGATGTTTACGGTTCTCACACAAAATCTCACTAAACCCTGACCAAAATACACAGCGGAAACCCTATTAATTAAACCACGATCGTGTAACTTTCGGTAGTTAGCGCCTTACCTGCAAGATTCCATGGAAATAGAAAGTTAAAACCATACTTTGGAAGTTTCTCCATGGGAATAGATGAGTTTTATAAGTCACTATGAAATATTACAGCCAACATTTCCCTGGAAACAAGCAGGTCTCAAGTAAGCGTCATGTTTGTGGAGATGCAAGTCCAAACAATGTAGGGTTTCCTCTGTTTTTTTCAGTGCAGTTAAAACATAAAAAATTCAAAAGAGCTTTATTTGGGGCTAAAAAGTTACACCAAGTTTGCCAAGGCTGAGGTCATACTAGGCAAGATGGGTGAAGTGTCTTGCCTAAGGACACCACAACGGGAATTGATCCTCTGACCTTCAGCTTTGGGGACCTCTGCTACACCACTGAGCCACCATCACTGTTATTGCTGCAGTTGAAGTTGGACGTCCCACAAACCACAAGTTCCTTCGCCAAAGTAGAACAGAAAAACCTATTTGAAAGTTTTCAGCAGCAGTCATCAGTGTTGTAGCTCTACGTGGTAAACATTCAGAGGATTAAACATGTGCTGCGTAAATAAACAGCCCAGCGCTGACAAACCAACTTTTTATTGACACAAGTCGCTCACCAGAAAATCTTTATCAAAGTAAAAACACTTTAGGAGGATTGCTGGGAAACTGGCTTTTAACTAAACAAACTGGAGCTGCAGATTCCTTTGTGCTCTCTGCTCAAACCTAAAACATGTACAAATATCATGGGACGGTGGTTGAGAAGCTAGTGTTCAAAACCAGGTTCAAACCAGGCCAGCCAGAACCACACACTTTGACAAAGGGAGGGAGTTCCAGAGGGTGAAGGCAGTAGCGTAGAAGAACTTATATTTTTTTTTGTTCTGAATGTTACAAGCATTTTCGAGAGGCAATATTGTCTACATGTGAGAGTAAAATAGTACAAATTAGCAGCTGTGGTTGGCCCGTCCCAAGTTTGGATAAAAGTTTTTCAAACTTTATGACAAACACTGAAGGTTCTAGGTTTGAATCTCATTTCTGTGTGGAGTTTGCATGTTCTCCATGTGTCAGTTTCCACATGAAACCAAAATATGCACAAAATCCTCCAGCTAAGGTAGTTCTGACCAAGACTAGGTCTGGGTCTCTTCTCCCTTTGGAGATGGTTCCCTTGTCCCTTTGGAGATGTTTCCTTGCCCCTTTGGAGATGGGTTACATTGTCCTTTTGAAGATGGTTCCATTGTCCCTTTGGAGACAAGTTCTGTTGTCCCTTTGGAGATGGGTCCCTTGTCCCTTTGGAGATTGTTCCATTGTCCTTTTGGAGATGGGTTCCGTTGTCCCTTTGAAGATGGGTCGGTCCATTGTCCCTTTGGAGATGGGTCCCTTGTCCCTTTGGAGATGGTTCCATTGTCCCTTTGGAGATGGGTCCCTTGTCCCTTTGGAGATGGCTCCATTGTCCCTTTGGAGATGGGTTCCTTTGTCCCTTTGAACATGGGTCCCTTGTCCCTTTGGAGATGGTTCCATTGTCCCTTTGGAGATGGGTCCCTTGTCCCTTTGGAGATGGCTCCCTTGTCCCTTTGGAGTTGGGTTCCATTGTCCTTTTGAAGATGGTTCCATTGTCCTTTTGAAAATAAGTTCTGTTGTCCCTTTGAAGATGGGTTCCCTTGTCCCTTTGAAATTGGGTACCTTGTCCCTTTGGAGATTGTTCCAGTGTCCTTTTGGAGATGGGTTCCCTTGTTCCTTTGGAGATGGGTCTCTTGGCCACTTCTCCTGACAGGTGGCCCCAGCGGCACTGAAGAATTGGTCAAATGCAGAGGATACATTTATCTACAAGGACAATAACGTGAACCTTAACTTTAACCCTCCAATCCATAGGTATCCCTGACCAAGATCCACAATGAAGTTCTACAAGAGGGTCCTCAAACAAACCCCTAACAGATTCTATCATTTCATTTGGTGGGATAATACCTGCTGTAAATATAAATTATAGTTTACACCTATCAAATATAGTTTTACACCAAAGTTGTAGAAGTAGAAAAATATATTGAAATTTCAGGAAGTAGACGTAAGTATTTACAACATCACAATTCTGTCCAAAAGATAGTCACTATTTACATATAAGAAACACTTTTTCTGGTACTTACATTTGTGAAATTATGACTTCTACAGTATGGTTGCTTGGTAACAGTTATGAAGCGTGATGTCGTGATTTCCAACCAGGAAGTAAAATTGTAAATCTAAAACACTGCCAAAAAGTTAACAAAAAAATAAGGCTTTACCTTAAAGGGCACTCATGTTTAACCCACGAACCCTGCAAATTTAGGCTGAGTTCTTCTCTCAAACAGGAAACGCTCTGTTCCACCTTGTGATGTCATGTGGTGATACAGGAAATGCTCCACTGTGTTTTTAAACTCCATACACCTTTACTAGAATCATTTGGACAATTTTCATCCCAAGAAATGCTGAACTGCACTGAGCAAAAGGTAAATGGGAGCTGTTAACCTCAAAACTACCTTTTCATGACATCACAAGGTGGAACGGAGCATTTTGAGCTTTGGAGATGTAGACAGACTAATAATAAAGCATTTTTCGTAATATAAGGCCCTTAAATATAACGACCTTAACTGTGTTTTGGTAAAATGAGTCGTCTGACCTGTGATGGGAGCTTTAAGGACAGGTCAAAGGTCAAATGTAACGGACACATTTATAAAGCGTACACTACTTGTTCCAGCGCAGGACCACTTAAATGAGATCCTTTTGTTTACATGAGTTGCACATGTTTGAATCATGTATGTAGAAGCTCACTCCTGAACGCGGGATTTGTTTTGAGTTCTCGTTTCTGGAGAAGGTAAAGAGCCGAACATGATCCTTGGTGGAAAATATGATTCAGGCTCATTTAAAAAAAAGCCTTTGAGCGTAAAACATGTGTGTCTATTGTGTGTGTGCGTGTGTTTCAGATGTATGTTCCCCGTGAAACATAACAACTAGTGAACGAGGGATAGAGTTGGGAGGAGGGGGAAAAGAGAGAGAACAGGAAAGAGAGCGGTGAGACAACGAGAGGGAGGAGAGAGGTGATGGAGAGCAAAGAAGAGAGGGAGAAGGAGGGAGATGGTTGTGAGAGAGAGGAGAGATGGGGAGAGGAAGAGAGAGACAGCGAGAGGGAGATGGAGGAGAGAGGTGGGAAGAGGAGGAGAGATGGGAGAGAGGATTATGAGAGGGGGAGATGGGGAGAGGAAGAGAGAGACAGTGAGAGAGGGGAATAGAGAGACAGGTGGTGGAGAAAGAAAGAAAAGGAGGGGAGTTAGGTATGATAGAGGAGAAGGAGAGAGAGGGAGAGAGAGAGAGAGAAGGAGGGATTGGGAGAGGAAGGAAGACAGAGAGAGGGAGAAGGAAGAGAAAGGTGGGAGGAGGAAAAGGAAGAAAGAGGGAGGAGGGGATTATGAGAGAGGGGAGATTGGGGAGAGGAAGAGAGAGACAGGGGGGAGGAGAGAGAGAATGGGGGTGAGACAACGAAAGGGAGGAGAGAGGTGATGGAGAGCAAAGACGAGTGGAAGAAGGAGGAGAGATGTTATGAGAGAGAGGAGAGATGGGGAGAGGAAGAGATAGACAGAGAGGGAGAAGGAGGAGAGAGAGGTGGGAAGAGGAAGAATGGAAGAGAGAGACAGAGAGAGAGAGGTAGCGGAGAGAGCTGGAGGGACAAAGAGGAGGAAGAGAGAGGGGGAGAGGATTATGAGAGAGGGGAGATTGGGAGAGAAAGAGAGAGACAGTGAAAGGGGGAGGAGAAGAGAGGTGGGAAGAGGAGGGGATTATGAGAGAGGGGAGATTGGGAGAGGAAGAGAGAGAGCAAGAACGGGATGGAGGAGAGAGGTAGGAAGAGGAGAAGAGAGAGAGGGGAGAGGAAAAGAGAAACAGAGAGAGGGAGAAGGAGGAGAGAGAGGAGGCACTACAAAAGGGAGATGGTGGAGTAAGAGAGAAAAGGAGGGAAGGGAAGTATGAGAGAGAAGAAGAGAGAGAGAAGGAAAGAAGGATGAGGAGGAGGGTGGAGAAAGGGGGGAGAGGGCAGATGTCTGGATTAACTTAAGCTGTACATAAAAATCCCATGGACTTGAATTGGGGGGTGGGGTGAGCTGTGTGGGTTAACAGTGGAACAAATAGTGGACCACTGGTTTATTTTAAAGACTTACTTGGGAATTCCAGGCCTGAAGTGATCCAAGTGATTCTAGTGAAGGTGTATGGAGTTTAAAAACAGTGGAGCACTTCCTGTATTACCACATGACATCACAAGGTGGAAGTGTTGTCAGTTTGAGAGAAGAACTCAGCCTAAAATTGCAGGGTTTCTCACACGTCTGGGATACTGTCCTAGGCGTGCGAGAATAGAAAGGCCCCCTCGTCCCCGTATAAAGTCCCCTTAGTTTCCGTATTTTGATTACCTCCTTAATTCAGCGATGATGTTTGTTGTCCTCTGTCCCAGTGATGTTTGCTCCTGTCCATAATGTCCATAACTCTCCAGAAGAAATCGGACTGACGTTGTCGTCCTGCCTCGTTGTCCCTCACTATATCACGTTTCACCTTTCACGGTCTCGCTGTTTCGCCGATTTTTTTGTGTAATTTTCCATGCTTTTTTACCGTGTATGAACGTGCATTGTGTTCTGCGTCCTGATTGGCTAAGGGACTGTAGACCATTGTCCATCAGTCTCCTCTGTGCCGTGTCTCCTGTACAGTACAGAATGTGTTCAGACAAATTTACATAAACGTTCAATCGACACAGCGGAGCGACGCCAGGACAAAGAGACACGTGAGTCCCTATTAATTAATTACACAAGAGAGAAATGTGAGAAAATGTTAATACCTGTGTGAGAAAAGTGTATAAAGTGTGTGGTGAGGGGTTTTACAGCAAAAAACATATATAATAATTGTAACGATAAACGAGAGACCACTGTAAGTATAAATGGACATAGCTAACCTGCTAGCCGCCGCGTTCCAAATAAGAAGTGAGCTCCATCGACTCTGGCTCCAATTCACTTGACATTGCAAAACTGTCACCCCTCTCTCTGTAACTGCTGCAGTGCGCCTTTAAATGTTCGTATTAACCCGCTCTACGTGATTGCGGAGTTTTTATTTTTCTATTTTGTCTGTAAATGACGATATGAACATTAATTACAGACAAATCAGGCACCTTCTTTCCCCGAGGTTTAATTCGCCAGCGTTGCTAAACTAGTGATGCAGGCGGAAAGGGGCGTTACCTTCGACATCCTCGCTCCACATTGGCTCTTTGGTTGCTATGATACTCAAGATGGGAATTCCAAATGTGGAACTCGGCTCCAAATTCGCCGCTATAACTGCGCTAGCCTCGATGAGCTTCACTTCGTCCACGTCTTTATACAGTCTGCGGTAAGAAGACACCCGCAAAACCTGTTTAAATCAGCCGACCAGACGCGTCACAGCAACATCATGTGACCACTCAGTCCAAACTGTCAGGGATGAAAACAAACTAAACCTTGGTCTGGAAAGTATCACATACATTATATAGAGCATTAATATTTGCGCAGCATTATAGTGAGCTCATGAGAACTCCACGCACTGCACTCAAAGCCCCACTTGTCTCCCGTCCTTGTTTCAGACCGGTCCAGGGTCCACGTCCAGAGCCAAACGGTTCTGTGCTCCTCAGTGTCGAGACCAAAGACCTGGCCCGGATTCCCCTGGTCCATGTCGCTCTCCCGAGGTCTTCCCATGACGGAATTCTGGACTCGTCTGTGGAACAAACGCGATGAAGACACACTCCCTGAATGACAAAGAGGCTACGCTGGGGTGAGGGAGGAAATGAAGATGTTTTTGGTTGAAATTTCTGTGAATTTTTCCTTCTCCGATCATAACAAACAAATGAAAGTGTTTTTAAGCCAGTCACAGTTTTACTCTACGATATAAAGCAACTCAGAACCCAGCGCTCTGATTGGACGACTGAACTTTGATACATTTTAAGGCTGGTATTCAGTATTGTGTAACTAAATACAGATAAGATACACAGTTGTCCCTCACTACATCACGGTTCACCTTTCGTAGTCTCGAAGTTTCGCAATTTTCCATGCTTTTTTCCACTGTGTACGTGCATTGTGTTCTGCGTCCTGATTGGCTAAGGAACTGTAGACCATTGTCCATCAGTCTCCTCCGTGCCGCGTCTCCTGTACAGTACAGAATGTGTTCAGACAAGTTTACGTAAACGTTGGATCGACACTACAGCGGAGCGACGCCAGGACGAAGAGGCACGGTCAGAGGAACTGTGAAATACACGTCCGTCGCTATTAATTAACGAAACGAGAGAGAAATGTGAGAAAATGTTCATGCCTGTTTGAGAAAAGTGTATAAAGTGTGTGGTGAGGGGTTTTACAGCTGCAAAACATAGAGAATAATTGTAAAAAATGAAGACTACTTTGCGGATTTCGCCTATTACGGGTTATTTTTTAGAACGTAACCCCACGATAAACGACGGACCACTGTATTAATTGGATCTGTTATTCATTTGTTCTTGTTCTTGTCATTATAAAAACCCTAAAAACCCTACATAATGTGTGTCATGGGTTCTACGGGGCTGTGTTAAAAAAATATCACAAAGGATACGGGACATTACTGAACTAAAGCGAAAAGATAATAGATGTGACGGCAACCATTGATGAGGCGAAGCTACAGAGAACACGGCAAGAAATCCAGTCCCGTCGTGTCACTAATGGTCCCGATATAAAGGTGATTTAAAAGACTTTATAAATCACTACACAAAAGAACTAGTCAGATTAAGATGTCTTATCAATCGCCTTTGTAAAATATGTATATATATATTTTATCGTGAAGAAAGAGACAGAGAAAGAGGGGGAGGAAAGGAGGGCAAAAGCAATAGAGAGAGGATGGAGAGGGAG
This sequence comes from Periophthalmus magnuspinnatus, assembly GCF_009829125.3. Lineage (NCBI taxonomy): Eukaryota > Metazoa > Chordata > Actinopteri > Gobiiformes > Gobiidae > Periophthalmus > Periophthalmus magnuspinnatus. The sequence continues at coordinate 27,909,967 of NC_047138.1, read as the reverse complement.
GGAGGGATGGAGAGGGAGGGAGTGAGGAGTGATGTGGGAGAAGAAGAAGAAGAAGAGAGGGCGGGCAGATAGATGGGGAAAGAGGGGGAAATGGGTGAGAGAGGGGAGAGAGAGAGAGAGAGAGAGAGAGGAAGGAAGGAAGGCAAAAGCAATAGAGAGAGGATGGAGAGGGAGGGAGTGAGTGAGTGAGTGAGGGATGTGGGAGAAGAAGAAGAAGAAGAAGAGAGGGCGGGCAGATAGATGAGTGACAGTAAGGTGGCGTAGAAAGAGAGAAGGGGAGAGCGAAAGAGGAAAGATGAGAGAAGAGAAAGAAGAGGAGTGAAAGAGGAAGAGGGGGGATGGGTGAGAGAGAGGAAAGAGAGAGAGAGGAAGGAAGGAAGGAAGGAAGGAAGGCAAAAGCAATAGAGAGAGGATGGAGAGGGAGGGAGTGAGTGAGGAGTGATGTGGGAGAAGAAGAAGAAGAAGAAGAAGAAGAGAGGGCGGGCAGATAGATGAGTGACAGTAAGGTGGCGTAGAAAGGAGAGAAGGGGAGAGCGAAAGAGGAAAGATGAGAGAAGAGAAAGAAGAGGAGTGAAAGAGGAAGAGGGGAGATGGGTGAGAGAGGGGAGAGAGAGAGGAAGGAAGGAAAGATGGAGAGATAGGTGAGAGATGGAAGAGAGAGGAGAGAGAGAGACAGGAAGGAAGGAAAGATGGAGAGATAGGTGAGAGATGGAAGAGCGAGGAGAGAGAGAGACAGGAAGGAAGGAAAGATGGAGAGATAGGTGAGAGATGGAAGAGAGAGGAGAGAGAGAGACAGGAAGGAAGGAAAGATGGAGAGATGGGGGAGAGGAAGAGGAGAGATACAAACATAGAGCAAGAGACAGAGAGAGTGAGAAAAGATGGAAGAAAAAGAAGGAAGAAAAAGAGAGAAAAGTACAGTACAACAAGTCTGATTAAGATATTTGATCAATTACTTTTTTTTAATTTGAATTTTTTCCAGTACTTGTGAGGACAGGAGGGATCAGGTGGTACTTTTTTTTTTTTATACCAGCAGGAAATATTTGGTTATTTATCAGTTTTACGATGAGATCTGAGCTGTAGAAGTTTGAATTATGAACTTCTATGGCTCATTATAGACACAAACTAACTACTTAAGTGTTACATTGTGCCATTTATTTAATTCAGTTCATATTTTTTAACAATCTTGTACATTTGAAATACTTTTTTGGGGAATGATTTTGCGTTATGGTTTCAATATTATCATTTCTTGTGTATTTTTACCTCAGCAGTATATCACACTCATAATATGTTACTGTGACAGACTGAGGAGTGATCCAGATCCTCCTGTTTTCGTTGGCTCGTTGGGCTGCTTTTACGAAATACAACTACATTCCCTTAGTCCTTTGATCTAAGTGATTGTTTAAATATTTGTGTGAAATTGTGTATAACTCTTAAAAGCCTAAAATAGATAAAGTGGAGTAGTCTTGATTCTCCTCATGCAAAAAGCCCAAAGCAGGAGTGAGATACAGAGATGGAACAGAGACATCAGCCTGATCTGTCTGCAGGTACAAGCTCACACCTCTTTGAACATACAGCACCCAACATGACTGCCCCTCCTCCTTCTCTCCACCTCTCTATCTTCTCTCTCCTTCTCTCTTCTCCTCCTTCTCTATCCTCTTCTCTCTCCCCTCCATCTCTCTCCTCCTTGTCCCTCTTCCTCCTCTGTCTTCTCCTCTCCCCTCCTCTTTCCTCTCTCTCTCCTTCTCTCTTCCTCCTCTCCCCTCCTCTTTCCTCTCTCCCTCTCCTCCTCTCTTTCCCCTCCTCTTTTCTCTCTCTCTCTCCTCCTCCACTCCCCCCCTCTCTCTATGTCTCTCTCTCTCGCTTTCTCTCCCCTTCTATCTCCCCCTGCTCCTCTCCCCTCCTCTCTCTCTATGTCTTTCTCTCTCTCTTCCTCCTCTCCCCTCCTCTCTATGTCTCTCTCTCTTCCTCCTTTCCCCTCCTCTCTCTCTGCTCCTCTCCCCTCCCCTCTCTCTATGTCTCTCTCTCTTCCTCCTTTCCCCTCCTCTCTCTCTGCTCCTCTCCCCTCCCCTCTCTCTATGTCTCTCTCTCTTCCTTCTCTCCCCTCCTCTCTCTCTATGTTTCTCTCTCTCTTCCTCCTCTCTCTCTGCTCCTCTCCCCCCCTCTCTCTCTATGTTTCTCTCTCTCTCTTCCTCCTCTCCCCTCCTCTCTCTCTGCTCCTCTCCCCTCCTCTCTCTCTATGTCTCTCTCTCTCTTTTCCTCCTCTCCCCCCTTTCTCTCTGTTTCTCTCTCTCTTCCTCCTCTCCCCTCCTCTCCCCTCCTCTCTCTCTATGTCTCTCTCTCTTCCTCCTCTCCCCTCCTCTCTCTCTGCTCCTCTCCCCCCCCTCTCTCTCTATGTTTCTCTCTCTCTCTTCCTCCTCTCCCCTCCTCTCTTTCTGCTCCTCTCCCCTCCTCCCTCTATGTCTCTCTCTCTCTTCCTCCTCTCCCCTCCTCTTTCCTCTCCCTCTCTCCCTCCCTCCTCCTCTCTCATCTCGTCTTTGATGTGGTGATGTGGGGTTATCTGGGGTCCTGGTCTCAGGGGGAGCTTGAGTGGGGGATGGGAGATTCAAAGAGGGAGATAAAAAAACGAGTCTCCACAGCGCACCAGCCTTTCAGGTGCACAGTGGAGAAACAGAGCAGGGAACGAGGGATGTGAGGAGTCAATAAAAACACCTCTGTCTCCATTTGGAAATACAGGAACATTTGAAATAATATATATATATGTGTGTGTGTGTGTGTGTGTGTGTGTGTGTGTGTGTGTGAGCTACAAACAGGGGAAAGATTCTGTTCAATGTAAATCATAATATTGACCACACAAAAAACACATGTGACATTTTTTAACCCTATGACCCGGAATCTGAATTTTTAAATACATAAAGTCGTCATAGAGCAGTGGGCGGAGATAGGGGGTAGGTGAAAACACACATTTCCTGAGTTCTATATTTGGAATTTGACTGCGAGTATCATAGCAACCAAAGAGCCAATCGGAAGCAAGACGGAAAAAGTCTGTTCCCACCCGCCCCGCTGGTTTAGCAGGGAGCGGACACTTAGCAACGCTGACAATCAAACCTGTTGCTAGCGCTAGTGCAGGGGTGTCCAAACTTCCAGACTGGTCACCAACACAGTGAATACTTCAAATCTGTGTGTTTATTACAAATTTGACTGAACCACTAAATCTTTATTCATGCTCACATCCTCAACGGGACACATTAAATATTTGAGATGGGCAGTAAGTAGATTTTGAGAAATGTACAGTAAAAAAATACTGTTTACTGTTTAAGGTAATATGGGCCAATTCACCTGAAAGCTTGAGGACCAAGAAAAGTTGCTCTGAGGGCCACATTTGGCTCCCGGGCCACAGTTTGGGCATGCCTGCGGAACTGAAAGATAACGCCTGAAAGGTTTTTATTCTGCACTCTTCTCGTTTAATGGTAATTTTATGATGATTATTTGTGATTATTTATATTTTGATTTGTGTGATTTTAACGTCTTTCTTATTCTGTAAAGCACTTTGAATTACCTTGTGTATGAATTGTGCTTTATACAAATAAACTCGCCTTGCCTGCGGTAGAGGGAGCAACCTTGGAGACAGAAGTTGCTTGATTTGTCTGTTATTCATGTTCATATCACGATTTACGGACACAATAACAAAATAAAAATGCCAGGATCATGTAGAACAGGTTAATACGAACATTTTAAGACCAAAATGACGAGTCTGACAGCAGCAGTGACGGAGAGAGGAGTGACAGTTTTTCAATAGAAAATGAATTGGAGCCAGAGTCGATGTAGTCAGAAGCGTGCCCATGCTCACTTTTAATTTGTAGGTTAGCTATGTCCATTTATATGCAGTCCATTTCTTGAGCGCACAGGCCTCAAATACAGGACAATACAGGATTACGCAAACAAGTATGAATCAAAAATCAATAAAAAATGAGCAAGTTTTAGTATCTTAATAATGAAGGAACAACATTACAATTAAAAGCTCAGAAACATCACCTCGTCAACAGAAATTTGGGGACATGAGCAAGAAGCCTTACACGGGCCCACCTCAAATGTAAATGAATAAGATGAAGGTCCAGTTCTGGGCCCCTAAACCCCTGGGGCCCGGGACAACAGACCCCTTTGTCCTCCTCTTGTCTACGCCCCTGCACAGTGATGTTGTTATTGGTTTGTACTGACAATGAAGAAGAAATATATATGAATATACACAAATATTTACACATCTACACTTTACTTTCATGCAGCAAGAGAACGGGAAGAAGGGAGAGAGAGAGAAAAAGAGAGAGAGAGAGAGAGAGAGGAGGTAGTGAAGGGATAGAGAAAGAAAGACGATGAAAAGACAGCGGGGGGAGAAAAACAGAGAAAGAGATAGAGAGAAAGAGACAGGGGAGAGAGAGATGAGCGGGGGTGAGACAAAGGGACAAACAGAGAGAGAGAGAGAGGGATGGAGGAGGTAGTGAAGGGATAGAGAAAGAAAGACGATGAAGAGACAGCGGGGGGAGAAAAACAGAGAAAGAGATAGAGAGAAAAAGAGACAGGGGAGAGAGAGATGAGCGGGGGTGAGACAAAGGGACAAACAGAGAGAATGAGGGAGCAAACAGAGAGAGAGAGAGAGGGATGGAGGAGGTAGTGAAGGGATAGAGGAAGAAAGACGATGAAGAGACAGCAGGGGGAGAAAAACAGAGAAAGAGATAAAGAGAAAGAGACAGGGGAGAGACAGATGAGCGGGGTGAGACAAAGGGACAAACAGAGAGAATGAGGGAGCAAACAGAGAGAGAGAGAGAGGGATGGAGGAGATAGTGAAGGGATAGAGAAAGAAAGATGATGAAGAGACAGCGGGGGGGAGAAAAACAGAGAAAGAGATAGAGAGAAATAGACAGGGGAGAGAGAGATGAGCGGGGGTGAGACAAAAGGACAAACAGAGAGAATGAGGGAGCAAACAGAGAGAGAGAGAGAGGGATGAATGGAGGAGGTAGTGAAGGGATAGAGAAAGAAAGACGATGAAGAGACAGCAGGGGGAGAAAAACAGAGAAAGAGATAGAGAGAAAGAGACAGGGGAGAGAGAGATGAGCGGGGTGAGACAAAGGGACAAACAGAGAGAATGAGGGAGCAAACAGAGAGAGAGAGAGAGGGATGGAGGAGGTAGTGAAGGGATAGAGAAAGAAAGACGATGAAGAGACAGCGGGGGGAGAAAAACAGAGAAAGAGATAGAGAGAAAGAGACAGGGGAGAGAGAGATGAGCGGGGTGAGACAAAGGGACAAACAGAGAGAATGAGGGAGCAAACAGAGAGAGAGAGAGAGGGATGGAGGAGGTAGTGAAGGGATAGAGAAAGAAAGACGATGAAGAGACAGCGGGGGGAGAAAAACAGAGAAAGAGATAGAGAGAAAGACAGGGGAGAGAGAGATGAGCGGGGGTGAGACAAAGGGACAAACAGAGAGAATGAGGGAGCAAACAGAGAGAGAGAGAGAGAGGGATGGAGGAGGTAGTGAAGGGATAGAGAAAGAAAGACGATGAAGAGACAGAGGGGGGAGGAAAAACAGAGAAAGTGATAGAGAGAAAGAGACAGGGGAGAGAGAGATGAGCGGGGGTGAGACAAAGGGACAAACAGAGAGAATGAGGGAGCAAACAGAGAGAGAGAGAGATGGAGGAGGTAGTGAAGGGATAGAGAAAGAAAGATGATGAAGAGACAGCGGGGGGGGGAAACAGAAAGAGATAGAGAGAAAGAGACAGGGGAGAGAGAGATGAGCGGGGGTGAGACAAAGGGACAAACAGAGAGAATGAGAGAGCAAACAGAGAGAGAGAGGGAGGGATAGAGGAGGTAGTGAAGGGATAGAGAAAGAAAGACGATGAAGAGACAGCGGGGGGAGAAAAACAGAGAAAGAGATAGAGAGAAAGAGACAGGGGAGAGAGAGATGAGTGGGGGTGAGACAAAGGGACAAACAGAGAGAATGAAAGAGCAAACAGAGAGAGAGAGGGATGGAGGAGGTAGTGAAGGGATAGAGAAAGAAAGACGATGAAGAGGCAACGGGGGAGAAAAACTGAGAAAGAGATAGAGAGAAAGAGACAGGGGGGAGAGAGATGAGCGGGGGTGAGACAAAGGGACAAACAGAGAGAGAGAGAGAGGGATGGAGAAAGAGAGAAAGGGGGAGTGTCCTCATTGCGACTCACTTGTTCGGAGCAGGACTTCAGGCTCCACTTCATGAATTGATCTGAACTCTGAGTCTTCTATCAATACTGTAATCCACCGTCCACAAGAGGAACAGGACTCATGTTATGTACTACTACTACTACTACTACTACTACTACTACTACTACTACTACTACTACTACTACTACTACTATTATTAACCATTTACTTTCCTGGGATCCAGAATACACACTTGTTCAATACTTTACAGAGATGTGAGTCTGGTTCCGGTCAGTCTCTCCAAATTCAGATGGGCGTGATTGACAGGTGCATTAGCCAATCAGGGACAGACATGCTCCGTCCGTGTCAAAACAAATATGGCTGCTTACGGTGAAAAAAGAAAAGGAAAGGGACTGACAAAACTTATCAAGTATTTCTGTAGAATCAATGAGCGAAGACCTAAACTCTGTTAATCTGAGGTGAGGGAAAATTTGATTTGTTCAAAATGATGGGTGACCAATGAGCTTCTTTTTTTTCACACGCGTCGCTGAAAAGAATGAATCTGATTGGACGGACGTGTTTGAGGTTATTAAAATGTGTGTTTCAGATCAAAGTATTATGTTCACTCAAATAAAGAAATACAACTGGTGTTCATTATGTTTCAGTTCAGTTTTTACTCAAGCTTAATCCAATACCAAGACCGTCTGAACTATGTTATAATGTTATTTCATCATCACAAACACACTCTGTTCCACCTTGTGATGTCATCATGTGGTAATACAGGAAGTGCTCCACTGCGTTTTTAAACTCCATACACCTTCACTAGAATCATTTGGATCATTTAAGTCCTGGAATTTCCCTTATCTACTGAACAAAAGGTAAAAGACAGCTGCTAACTTGAAAACTACCACTTCATGACATCACAAAGTGGAACGGACCATTTTAAGACTAATAATGCAGGGTTACCCAAACATGTGTGAATGAAACAACACAACTCTGGGTATGTTTTTGAGGATTTAACAGCTTTATAACATGACTTGAAGCTCACAAGAGTCCATTTTGTTTAATATAGGACCTTTAATATGTCTGAAGTACTTGTTCCTCCTTTGGTGTACTTTTCGCTCAGTACTTCCTAGTCCGGTCACACAGGTCCTCTCCGCAGTCGCTTCTCGCCGAGGACCGCTGCACGAAAACAACAGTCAAATCTGCGATCGCTCCGAGCTCAAACTGCGACCGCAAATGCATCGTCCGGACTCGTTTGTGTTAACGCCGGGCCAACGCATCCGACCCCCATCCAGGTGAACTCCTGGTCCTGCGGTCTGCCAGCGGGGGGCGCTCCGGATCCCCCGCCGAACGTGTTGATTGGTTCTGACCGGAGTGAGCCAGGTGCATGCTGGGAGCGCAGAGTGAGAGAGGGGGCAAGCAGGGATAGTGTCATAGTGTAGTTGATAGAAGAAAAGAAAAGAGTAGTGTCTTATAAAGGATGAACGGTTTTGGTAGTAAAATGGTGGTATTTTATTTTGAAAGGTTGCAGGTTCAATCCCAGCTCTAGTGTGTACTGCTGTTGTGTCCTTGGGTGCTAATGGCTCCATTGACTACAACTTGGAGACCAGAGCTGCAGACAGAGCAGTGCCTCTAGTTTGCATCACAAAAATGGTGATCAATATGAGAGGAAAATTTGTTTTATTTATTATTATTGTTTTGTTTTTTATATCCATCAACCCGATCATTTTGTGTGCAGCCTGGACACTGAAAAATGTCCAAGACCAACAGAGACAACAAAGATGTGACAGATGACACTGATTTTGACAAATGAGATATGAAAGAAAGAGAGAGAGAAAGAGGAGAGAAAAGAAAGAAGGCAGAGATGAGTGACAGGGTGAAAAGAGAAAGAGAGGAGAAAAGAGAGAAGGCAGGGGTGAGCGACAGGGTGGAAAGAGAAAGAGAGGAGAAAAGAGAGAAGGCAGGGGTGAGCGACAGGGTGGAAAGAGAGCGAGAGAGAGAAAGAGAGAGAGGAGAAAAGAGAAGGCACAGATGAGTGACAGGGTGGAAAGAGAAAGAGAGAGAGAGAGAAAGAGAGAGGAGAAAAGAGAGAAGGCAGAGATGAGTGACAGGGTGAAAAGAGAAAGAGAGAGAGAGAGAAAGAGAGAGGAGAAAAGAGAGAAGGCAGAGATGAGTGACAGGGTGAAAAGAGAGAGAGAGAAAGAGAGAGAGAGAAAGAGAGGAGAAAAGAGATAGAGGAGAAAAGAGAGAAGTCAGGGGTGAGCGACAGGGTGGAAAGAGAGAGAGAGAAAGAGAGGAGAAAAGAGAGAGAGGAGAAAAGAGAGAAGTCAGAGATGAGTGACAGGGTGGAAAGAGAGAGAGGGAGAGAGAAAGAGAGAGAGAGGAGAAAAGAGAGAAGGCACAGATGAGTGTCAGGGTGGAAAGAGAAAGAGAGAGAGAGAGAAAGAGAGGAGAAAAGAGATAGAGGAGAAAAGAGAGAAGTCAGAGATGAGTGACAGGGTAGAAAGAGAGAGAGGGAGAGAGAAAGAGAGAGAGGAGAAAAGAGAGAAGGCACAGATGAGTGACAGGGTAGAAAGAGAAAGAGAGAGAGAGCGAGGAGAAAAGAGAGAGGGCAGAGATGAGTGACAGGGTGAAAAGAGAACAAGAGAGAGAGGGGGAGAGAGAAAGAGAGAGGAGAAAAGAGCGAAGGCAGAGAGGAGTGACAAGGTGGAAAGACAGAGAGAGGGGGAGGAAAAAAATGGAGTGTACGATAAAATAAACTGAAAAAAGGGGAAAGAGGGAAAGTGAAAGAGGGAGATAGAGAAAGAAAGAGAGAGAGATGAGTGGAAAGAACAAGGAGTGTATGATAAAATATACAGAGAAAAAATAGAGAAAGGGGGAGATAGAGAGAAAAACAGAGAGAGAGTAGATAGGTGTATGACATAAACAGTACAGAGCCATATGCCAGTGTGACGGATGAGAGTGAGCGGAGGTGTGACGGTGAAAACAAATGAAACGAGTGAAGACAGAGAAGTGAACGCAGACGATGGGGGACACACACTCTGCTGCAGCTCACACAAAACAAACCACAGTGAGATTACATGTTTGGAGGAAAAAACTTATGAGGAACAAGGAAATGACATCAGGTTGGGATCAGTTATGTCATTTACAGACCACAGTACGAGAACAGAATCACATACTCGGCTGAAAATGGATGAAAGAGGAACTTTTTGTGTTGTTTTGTAAAGATTAAAAAAAAAAAAAACTATCTTTAGATGCATACAAAATAAACACACACCTTGTAGAATATCGTTGGGGGAATTTGGTGTTTATGTCTTTAAAGTTTATCTTCTCCCTTGTGTAGCTCTCTTCTCTCTTTCTACTATTGTTTCCTCCTTTTCCATCCTCTCCCCATCGTTCCTTCACTCTTCTTCAATCACTTCCATTAATTTCTTTATCTCCTTCTCTTCAGCCTCTTTTCTTCTTGCCTCATTCCTCCATCTTTCTGAAATAAGTGATAGTGGGATTCTGAGCTTGCTCTCTTTTTCTTTCTCTCTCCCCTGTCTCTCCCTCTTTCTGGCCCTCTCTCTCTGCCTCCTTCCCACTCTTTACAGATGAGTGATAGCAGTATTCTGACCTCACTCTTTCTCTTTGTCTCTCTCTCTCTCTCCCTCCTTCCCTCTCTCTCTCCAGATGAGCGATCGCAGTATTCTGACCTCACTCTCTCTCTGTCTCTCTCTCCCTCCTTCCCTCTCTCTTTCCAGATGAGCGATCCCAGTATTCCGACCTCACTCTCTCTCTCTGTCTCTCTCTCCCTCCTTCCCTCTCTCTTTTCAGATGAGCGATCGCAGTATTCTTACCTCACTCTCTCTCTATGTCTCTCTCTCTCTGTCTCTCTCTCCCTCCTTCCCTCTCTCTTTCCAGATGAGCGATCGTAGTATTCTGACCTCACTCTCTCTCTCTGTCTCTCTCTCTCTCCCTCCCTTCCTCTCTCTTTAGAGATGAGCAATCGCAGTATTCTGACCCATCTCTCTCTCTCTCCCCCTCCTTTCCTCTCTCTTTCCAGATGAGCGATCGCAGTATTCTTACCTCTTTCTCTCTCTATGTCTCTCTCTCTCTGTCTCTCTCTCTCTCCCTCCTTCCCTCTCTCTTTCCAGATGAGCGATCGCAGTATTCTGACCTCTCTCTCTCTCTCCCCCTCCTTTCCTCTCTCTTTCCAGATGAGCGATTGCAGTATTCTGACCTCACTCTCTCTCTCTGTCTCTCTCTCTCTCTTTCCCTCCTTCCCTCTCTCTTTCCAGATGAGCGATCGCAGTATTCTGACCTCACTCTCTCTCTGTTTCTCTCTCCCTCCTTCCCTCTCTCTCTCCAGATGAGCGATCGCAGTATTCTGACCTCACTCTCTCTCTGTCTCTCTCTCCCTCCTTCCCTCTCTCTTTCCAGATGAGCGATCACAGTATTCTGACCTCACTCTCTCTCTATGTCTCTCTCTCTGTCTCTCTCCCTCCTTCCCTCTCTCTTTCCAGATGAGCGATCGCAGTATTCTGACCTCACTCTCTCTCTCTCTCTCTCCCTCCTTCCCTCTCTCTTTCCAGATGAGCGATCGCAGTATTCTGACCTCACTCTCTCTCTCTCTCTCTCCCTCCTTCCCTCTCTCTTTCCAGATGAGCGATCGCAGTATTCTGACCTCACTCTCTCTCTCTGTCTCTCTCTCTCTCTCTTTCCCTCCTTGCCTCTCTCTTTCCAGATGAGCGATCGCAGTATTCTGACCTCACTCTCTCTCTCTGTCTCTCTCTCTCTCTCTTTCCCTCCTTCCCTCTCTCTTTCCAGATGAGCGATCGCAGTATTCTGACCTCACTCTCTCTCTGTCTCTCTCTCCCTCCTTCCCTCTCTCTTTCCAGATGAGCGATCACAGTATTCTGACCTCACTCTCTTTCTATGTCTCTCTCTCTGTCTCTCTCCCTCCTTCCCTCTCTCTTTCCAGATGAGCGATCGCAGTATTCTGACCTCACTCTCTCTCTCTCTCTCTCTCTCCCTCCTTCCCTCTCTCTTTCCAGATGAGCGATCGCAGTATTCTGACCTCACTCTCTCTCTCTGTCTCTCTCTCTCTCTCTCTTTCCCTCCTTCCCTCTCTCTTTCCAGATGAGCGATCGCAGTATTCTGACCTCACTCTCTCTCTCTGTCTCTCTCTCTCTCTTCCCCTCCTTCCCTCTCTCTTTCCAGATGAGCGATCGCAGTATTCTGACCTCACTCTCTCACTCTCTCTCTCTCCCCCCCTCCTTTCCTCTCTCTTTCCAGATGAGCGATCGCAGTATTCTGACCTCACTCTCTCACTCTCTCTCTCTCTCTCTCCCCCCTCCTTTCCTCTCTCTTTCCAGATGAGTGATAGCAGTATTCTGACCTCACTCTTTCTCTCTGTCTCTCTCTCCCTCCTTCCCTCTCTCTTTCCAGATGAGCGATCGCAGTATTCTGACCTCACTCTTTCTCTCTGTCTCTCTCTCTCTGTCTCTCTCCCTCCTTCCCTCTCTCTTTCCAGATGAGCGATCGCAGTATTCTGACCTCACTCTCTCTCTCACTCTCTCTCTCTGTCTCTCTCTCCCCCTCCTTCCCTCTCTCTTTCCAGATGAGCGATCGCAGTATTCTGACCCGTCTCTCTCTCTGTCTCTCTCTCTGTCTCTCTCTCTCCCTCCTTCCCTCTCTCTTTACAGATGAGCGATCGCAGTATTCTGACCTCACTCTCTCTCTCTGTCTCTCTCTCTCTCTCTCCCTCCTTCCCTCTCTCTTTCCAGATGAGCGATCGCAGTATTCTGACCCGTCTCTCTCTCTGTCTCTCTTTCCCTCCTTCCCTCTCTCTTTCCAGATGAGCGATCGCAGTATTCTGACCTCACTCTCTCTCTCTCTGTCTCTCTCTCTGTCTCTCTCTCTCTCTCTCTCCCTCCTTCCCTCTCTCTTTCCAGATGAGCGATCACAGTATTCTGACCCGTCTCTCTCTTTTCTGTGATGGATCTGTGTCACTGTCCATAAGAGAGTGTATTAATAAGGAATAACTCTCTCCCGTGTACTTTTATTGGCTCATAAATAATCCGGCTGCACTCACTAAGAGCAAATGAGACTTTATGTGTTTAACAGTGACTCAGCGCCACAAGAACGATTAAAGGGGCACTCTGCAACTTTTTCGTAAGCGTCTGTTTCAATGTCGTAAGGTAACGAAGTGGAAGTAGTAAAGTACTGTACTAATATAGAATTTATAGGTATCTGTAGTTTACTTTTTACTTTTACTTCACCACATTTGAGAGTAGTATCTGTACTTTCTACTCCACTACATGATGTTTGAACAGGACCGAAAAGTAAAAAGTACTTTTTATATGATTTGAGGGGTTATTTTTACTATTTTTGTGGTAACATCCTGATTAAAGTTTTCGAGTTCAAAAATAAAAATAATAAAATGAGAAAACAAAAATAAACACACAAAATTTATAAGAAAAGTTAAGAAATTTATTTGTATTTTTATTGTTGACCAAAATATGTATCATTTTTAATCAATATCACTGCGTTTAACACTTTAACAAATTAACAACAGTTGTGTGAAGTACTTTTATTTTTACTCTTAAAGTACATTTTTAAACAGATACTCAAATACTTTTAGTTAAAGGTCCTATATTATGCAAATTGACTCTTGTGAGTTTTAAGCCATATTATAATACTGTTACATCCTCAAAAACACACCTGAATGTACATGGGTCTGCATCTCCAAAGCTCAAAATGCTCTGTTCCACCTTGTGATGTCATAAAGTGGTAATTTTCAAGTTAACAGCTACATTTTTACCTTTAGTTCAGTAGAAATGGGCAATTTAAGGGTTGAAATCATCTAAATGATTCTAGTGAAGGTGTATGGAGTTTAAAAACACAGTGGAGCACTTCCTGTATTACCACATGATGACATCCCAAGGTGGAACAGAGTGTTTCCTGTTTGGGAGAAGAGCTCTAAAATATGCAGGGTTTGTGTGTTAAACATGTGACTGAAACAAAACACAACTCCAGGTGTGTTTGTGATGAGGAAACAACATAACATAGATCAGATAATAACGTAATACGGCTCTTTAAGGCGATATTTTCATGTGATACTTTTACTTTTACTTGAGTAACTTATTTAATCTATATCCGTACTTTACCTTAAGTAACACAATTGAGTACTTCATCCACCACTGGGGTAAATAAAGGAATTCCAAGTTAGTAATGAAGGTAACAAGGAATGCATAAATCACCCATCTTTACGTTATCCCTCCCATGTCGTCATTTTAAAGTTTCAGGTCGCAACCTCTCGCAAATTGCCCCGTTCTCATTCTCCCTGAACAGCCTTGTCTTTGTGTTTAGCATCGCAGTGACCAGAAAAGCAACGCTGTGCCCGGGGTCAGAGGTCAAAGGTCAGGGGACAGTCTCCATTATGGAAGCCCGCTCTGTCAACACATTTGTATAAAGCAGGAAGAGCGAGCGTGTCCCCTGTCACATCTCAAACGGTTTTGTCGTTAGCCGTCGTTTATCACGCGCGGGAAACGGTGGACCGGTGATTGAACGAAGCAGTAAAAGCAAAGTTAAAGTAGTCACCGGAGCGTTTCTATTTAATTTAATCTCGTATTTAATTTTATTTTATAATGGGTCAAATCTAACAGAGCGGTTAATGCTTTATATCAATAAGCTCTGTGCACGCTAGCTAGCTCGCCGCATCTCGAGGCTAACAGTCACTTGTGTTAAAATCAGAAACATAAAAGAAACAACCTGTTAAAATTCAAATTCATTAAAATAAAGACTGTTACATGTAGAATACTTCAGTTCGTGGTGTTGTTTTAATGTTTATAATGCCTCAAAATTAGCATTAGCGTTAGCATTTAGACACAAACATCTCAGAAGTATTCATTTTATTTTTGTGATCTTTAAATATTTATTTATTTTAGTGCGACTTAGCAAAAACTTCATAAAGATAAAACTGGACAGGAAGTAGTGACGCTAACAGTGAGGTTGCCGGGGGTTACGGTGCACGGATAAACCTGATGATGTAGTAGCAGTCGTACGAGCAGGAAAAGGAGCTATTAAAGCTTTACTATGGAACTTTTCTGGTTAAGAGTCCACCACCTGCTTGTCTCCATGTTGGTCCTATTACTTTGCCTGTAATCTTCCAACAGTATGGTATTAACCTTATCTATCTCCATGGAGACAAGGAGTTGACACCACCAGGCCAAGTTACAAGCCAGATCTGTGGAGAGATGTTTACCAAGGAACGTTCGAACACTAAAACCACTTACAAGGAAGATAATTTTAACGTCATGGCGTGGAATAATCGAAAGTCTATGGAAGAAAAAGAGGTTGATTCAAGCAGGTTGCAGACACAGAGAAAAGTTACCTAGTGTAGCTTTAATTGACAGTTTCTTCTTATCCAATTCCAGATTTATACACATCTTATACCTTCCTGTTTGTGTCTTTTCAAACGGTTGTATTTCTTCCTTCCCTGGTTGCTGTTGTTTCCTCAGGGCCGTTCTTCCCCTTTGACCTCTGACCCCTCATTAGTCCCCGATGATCCTGGCCTCTGTGTGAGAAACCCCCCCCGCTGGGTACAATCGCCCCCGACAGGTGGAGTCAGGTAACAGCAGGTGTGCCACAGGGTCACGCCGGCTCTTTCAAGGCCATGTGCGCGATCATAAGTGAGAAGTAGAGGCCGTTAAAGCGTTTATGAGCGTAATTAATCTCGCGCAAAGCATTTAAACGTCTTATATTACACAAAATGGACTCTGGTGAGCTTTGAGCCGGGGTTAAAATGCTGTTACCTCGTCAAAAAACATACCTGGAGTTGTGTTTTGTTTCATTCGCACATGTCTGAGTAATCCTGGTTTATTATTCTGTCTACATCTCCAAAGCTCAAAACGCTCTGTTCCACCTTATGATGTCATACAGTGGTAGTTTCCAAGTTAACTGCTACTTTTTACCTTTAGTTCAGTTGAAACAGATGAGACAATAAACATTATATCAGCAAGTTATTCCTGGGTTTTAGCTTCCTGTTTATGGACGCCATTTTGAGTACTTTTCACGATTCAAGAGGCATAATGTTTTGTTTCTAATTGTTAATAGCTATGGCAACAGTGCTAATTATTCAACACTGAAATCCACAGATATGCCATTGTTTGTACATTACAGCAGTTAATTTTTCAATTTTTTCAGTTTTTATGAAGATACTTGAAATAACGCTGGTAGCAGACAATATGAAACTATATATTTAATTCAACTAGTGACCAAGAATGTTATACTGTGTTTAAAATACTTTTAGTTGATGTTTTTATGTGGTAAAGGTTTTTATTCCGCACTCTTCTGTTTTAATGTTAATTCATGATGATTATTTACGATTATTTATATTTTGATTTATGTGATTTTATGTCTTTCTTATTCTGTAAAGCACTTTGAAATACTTTGTGAATTGTGCTATACAAATAAACTTGCCATGCCTTGCCTACTTTTACTTTTACTTGAGTAACTTTTTACCTCTGTTCCTGTACATTACTTAAGTTAAAATAAAAAAATAAAAAAAAGAGTGCTTTTTCCACCACTGGTCTGTTTCCATGGAGATGTTATTGGTTTGCTGGGAATGTTCCACAGTCTGACATTAAACTTAACAATCACCATGGAGAAAAGCTTTTTTTTAATTTATATTTTTTTATGAAGAGACAGACCTTTAGATGACACTGGTAGCAGACAATATGACACTATATATTTAATTAAGCGAGTGACCAAGAATTTTATACTGCACTTAAAATACTTTTACTTAAGTAGATGTTTTCATGTGGTACTTTTTCTTTTGCTTGAGTAACGTTTTACCTCTATATCTGTACTTTTACTTGAGTAACATTTTACTTCTGTATCTGCATTTTTACTTGAGTAACGTTTTACCTCTGTATCTGTACTTTTACTTGAGTAACGTTTTACTTCTGTATCTGTACTTTTTTACTTGAGTAACATTTTACCTCCGTATCTGTACTTTTACTTGAGTAACATTTTACCTCTCTATCTGTACTTTTACTTGAGTAACATTTTACTTCTGTATCTGCATTTTTACTTGAGTAACGTTTTACCTCTGTATCTGTACTTTTACTTGAGTAACGTTTTACTTCTGTATCTGTACTTTTTTACTTGAGTAACATTTTACCTCCGTATCTGTACTTTTACTTGAGTAACATTTTACCTCTCTATCTGTACTTTTACTTGAGTAACATTTTACCTCTGTATCTGTACTTTTACTTGAGTAACATTTTACCTCTCTATCTGTACTTTCACTTGAGTACCTTTTTTACTTCTGTATCTATACTTTTACTTGAGTAACATTTTACCTCTGTATCTGTACTTTCACTTGAGTACCTTTTTACTTCTGTATCTGTACTTTTACTTGAGTAACGTTTTACCTCTGTATCTGTACTTTTACTTGAGTACCTTTTTACTTCTGTATCTGTACTTTTACTTGAGTACCTTTTTACTTCTGTATCTGTACTTTTACTTGAGTACCTTTTTACCTCTGTATCTGTACTTTTACTTGAGTACCTTTTTACCTCTGTATCTGTACTTTCATTTGAGTAACGTTTTACTTCTGTGTCTGTACTTTTACTTGAGTAACATTTCCCTCTGTATCTGTACTTTTACTTGAGTAACGTTTTACTTCTGTATCTGTACTTTTACTTGAGTAACATTTTACCTCATTATCTGTACTTTTACTTGAGTAACATTTTGCCTCTGTATCTGTACTTTTACTTGAGTAACTTTTTACCTCTGTATCTGTACTTTTGCTTGAGTACCTTTTTACTTCTGTATCTGTACTTTTACTTGAGTAACATTTTACCTCATTATCTGTACTTTTACTTGAGTACCTTTTTACTTCTGTATCTGTACTTTTACTTGAGTACCTTTTTACCTCTGTATCTGTACTTTTACTTGAGTAACATTTTACCTCTGTATCTGTAGTTTTACTTGAGTAATGTTTTACTTCTGTATCTGCACTTTTACTTGAGTAACATTTTACCTCTCTATCTGTACTTTCACTTGAGTACCTTTTTACTGCTGTATCTGTACTTTTACTTGATTAACATTTTACTTCTGTATCTGTACCTTTACTTGAGTAACTTTTTACTTCTGTATCTGTACTTTTACTTGATTAAATTTTTGCCTCTGTATCTGTACTTTTACTTGAGTAACGTTTTACCTCTGTATCTGTACTTTCACTTGAGTACCTTTTTACCTCTGTATCTGTACTTTTACTAGAGTAACATTTTACCTCATTATCTGTACTTTTACTTGAGTAACATTTTACCTCATTATCTGTACTTTCACTTGAGTACCTTTTTACTTCTGTATCTGTACTTTTACTTGAGTACCTTTTTACCTCTGTATCTGTACTTTTACTTCTTAAAACATAATTGTCCTCCCATACATGATTTATCTGAATACTGAATGAGTTACTCCCGCAGATTGACAGCTGACAGCTCCATCTTTGCTCTGCGGCTCTTTACCCCAGAGTGAGCCTTTCCTCAGACACTGTATAAGAACATATGATGAAACTGCAAGAAACAGGCCACGACTCACTTCTACACTGCATTATTTAGAGCTGCTACTGTCTGGGATGAAGCTGTTGTCGAGTATTTTGGAAAAAGTAAAAGAGACAAGTGAAAAGTCAGAGATAACGATTTGAAGTTTTAATTATATTGGGACAAATACCAGGGATGTTTTGGCTCTTCTGTAGAACACCACTTATGGAGCGCTCACACTTCCACATAAACCATATCCTTATTGGGAATCATTTTGGAACTAACCCTGGACTAGACTGGAACTAATTTCGGAACTGATCCTGGACTAGACTAGGACTAAACCAGGACAAGAACAGGACCAAACCACGTCAGTATTTTGACTCTAACTGGGCTAAAACTATCAAGAATGTTATGTTTTACTTAAAATACTTTTACTTAAGTAGGATTTTTCATGTACTTTTACTGTAACTTGCGTACCTTTTTGCCTCTGTATCTGTAACAAAACACACTTCACACTTCTGCATAAACAATATCCTTATTTGGACTAAACAGAGACTAATCCTGGACTAGACAAGAACTAAACCAGGACAAGAACAGGACCAAACCAAGTCAATCTTTGGACTCTCATTGGGCTAAAACTAGGACCAAAAATGGACAAGCTAAACTGATAATATAACGTTATTCACTCATCACAAACATAACTAGGATTTTTTTTTGTTTTGCTCGGACTCTCAAAAATCACTCCATTTAAATTTTTCCTGGATTGTTGTGTCATAGGAAGAAATTTGGTGCACTTTTTAAGTCCTTCCAAATAAGACGTGATCGTGGGCGCGCTTCCGGCTCCATCGACTCATCGTTTTGGTCTTAAAATGTTCGTATTAACCCGCTCTACGTGATCCTGGTTTGGCTCTTTGGTTGCTATGATACTAGCTACTCCAAATTCGCCACTATACCTGCTAGTGTCGATGATCTTCATTTGACTGGGTGACGTCACAGTCACTTAGTCCACTTCTTTATACAGTCTCTGATATGTACCGACAAATTTCATGCCTGTGAGTGCCAGAAGAGTTTTGTTCGTGCTGGAAAATTGTTAGAGCGATTTAAATACTTTCTCGTTTCATGTTTTAGAAACCACCTCTTTAACCATTCGCTGAAACTGCTACATTCAACACATCAATGGCCAACTCTTCTCATTCACGTCGGCCGCTTTGCTTCTTCCTCTGCTGTTTTTTTTTTCCCCAAACTCTAGACGTAAAGTGGCAGTTCTTTTACATTTGATTTGAGTTAATTTGAAACCTAAACCCCAATAACATCCCTCTGTCAGCTGTAGTCACGATCCACAACAAGAGAAGGCCGGTAATCGCGCGTCTCCCAATGAACTTTGTGAAACCAACGCCGCAATTTGGTTCAAAATGAATGCAGGAGCTGGGACGCATTCACAACATAAAAGGTGACATTTGAAAGGTAGCACATTAGCCAAATGCACTGGATACATTAATTCAGTGTGGCTAAAAGCCTTGTTAGCATTCACAGTTTGAAGCTGAATGTACGATTATGCGACAGGGAGGAAGGACAGAGGAGGGAGGAGGCTAGGAGAGAACAAAAGGAGGTAGGAGACGAGAGAGGAGAGGAGAGCTAGTCTTTCATGTGCCCCCCGAGAGTGAGGCTTTTATGTGGATTGTCATATTTTGTCTGTTCTCAGTCCATTCGCTCAATAATAAAGACATCACTCGCACTGTAACAGAACAATGCAGAAACACTGGCTTTGTTCATGTCTAGGCACTAAAGGATTGGCTTTGTTCATGTCTAGGCACTAAAGGATACCGTTATTCTAGGTAATTTGTAATCTGCAGAATTTCTACTGACAGTTATTCAATCTGAAACGAAATGTAATCCAAGAAAATGTAATAACAGTGGTGCACATGGTATAGCTGTGGTCGGGCAGCGTTTTGTCCTCAGAGTTAATTCGACAATCTCCGAAACTGTAGTATTTGTGGGGAGTTCCCAGTCTGCAGTGATCAGTATCTATTTGGAACAGAGTTAGTCCTGGTTTAGACCTGGTTTAGTCCTGAGTTAGACCTAGTTTTATCGTGGGTTGGGCTTGGTTTAGTCGTACTGGGATAGACCTGGTTATATTCTGGGCTAGACTTCTGGGTTAGACCTGTTTTAATCCTGGGTTAGACCTGGGTTAGTCCTGGCTTCGATCACCCTTGTTTAAATTTCGTTCAGTCCTGGTATAGATCTGGTTAATTCCTCGTTTAGACCTTGCTGTAGACCTGGTTTAGTTCTGAGTTAGACCTGATTTAGTCCTGGATTACACCTGCCTAAATCCTGAGTTAGATTTGGTTTAAGGCTTGGTTTAGACCTGGTTAAATTCTGGGTTAGTCCCGGTTTAGTCCTAGTTTAGTCCTGGTTTAGACCTTCTTGTAGACCTGGTTTAGTCCTGGGTTACACCTGTCTAAATCCTGGGTTAGATTTGGTTTAGGTCTTTGGTTTATTCTGGGGTTAGACCTGGTTAAGTTCTGGGTTAGTCCTGGTTTAGACCTTGTTGTAGACCTGGTTTAGTCCTGAGTTAGGCCTGGTTTAGTCCTGAGTTAGGCCTGGTTTAGTCCTGAGTTAGGCCTGTTTTAGTCCTGGGTTACACCTGTCTAAATCCTTGGTTAGATTTGGTTTAAATCTTGGATTACACCTTGTTTATTCTGGAGTTAGACTTGGTTAAATTCTGGATTAGTCCTGGTTTAGACATTGTTATAGACCCGCTTTAGTCCTTAATTAGACTTGGTTTAGTCCTGGGTTACACCGTCTTAAATCCTGGGTTAGATTTCGCTTAGACCTGGTTTTAACCTGATTAAGTCTTGGCTTAGACCTGGTTTATTCTGGGGTTAGACCTGGTTAAATTCTGGTTTAATCCCGATTTAAACCTTGCTGTAGACCTGTTTTAGTCCTGAGTTAGACCTGGTATAGTCCGAGGTTACACTTGTCTAAATCCTGGGTTAGATTTGGCTTAGACCTGGTTTATTCTGGGGTTAGACCTGGATAAGTTCTGGGTTGGTCCTGGTTTAGTCCTGGTTCATGGGTGCACTTGTGTTGCTGCACCAGTCTAGACGGGTTTGTAAGACCAGAAATGAAAACAAAGATGTCCGGTAATTGTCTTTTAGTGGTTCGAGTACATTTCCCATGAGGCTCGTGGGCAGTGAGGGTCTGATTGGTTAGAGTTCACAGGCCTTTATGGACAGAGACGTCAGCTCATATATTGTTTACAGTGAAGTTTTACCTGCAACTCTTCAGTGCTGCCTTAATTATGACTCAATATGAAACTTCTGTTGTTATATTTTAATAAATTGATAGTGAAATGATGTTGACACAGCGCAAATGTGAGTCAGAATCATAAACTGTATATATAAATGGACATAGCTAACTTGCTGAGAAGAAGTGAGCATGAGCAGTTTCATCGACTCTGGCTCCAATTCACTTTCTATTGTCATCATTTTGATCTTAGAATGATCCTGGTATTTTTATTTTGCTTTTTTTTTTGTCAGTAAATCAAGATATGAACATTAATAACAGACAAATCAGATGCCTTTTTTCTCAGAGGTTGCTCCCGCTATAGCAACAGGTTTGATTGCCAGCGTTGCTAAGGGCCCACTACGTGCTAAACCAAAATACAGACAAGTAAATTAGAAAATTAGGGACTGTGCAATTATAAGAAATGCCAAGTCTATACAAAAGCTTGAATTAGCACATTGTTAGCAACCAGCTCTCTTAAAAATATAGTTAAAGATGGACTATGGTGATGCTATTGCTTTGCCTGGAATGTTCCACAGTATAGCATTAAAGCTTATCTATCTAAATGGAGATAAGAAGGTGACATCATGGGGTCAAATATATATTTCTTTTAACTAAAACACCTGTAAATGAGTAAATGTAAGATAGATAAGTTCAATACTAAGAATGTAACTATAACCCAAATATCGTGATATCGTATCGTCCAAACGCTCACGATACATCGAAGTATACTGTGATCTGCAACTGCACGGCTCTTCGTCAGCTCCCATTGGGCACCGCAGTTTTCTAACACAGAAATCAGCCGACGTATTTCTTTCATTAAGTCGTTTTAGATGAGTTTTGCGATTTAAAATGTGCAAATTATAACATAATGATCCACGGGGGTTATAGATTGTAGCTACGTAGATACAAGCACGATCGGTCTGCTTTAAGTTTGTTGCGTTTGTTGTTTTATTGTTTCATTTTCGGGGTGTATTTGAGCAGTCCGTTAGCATGCAGGGCCGAACACATTACTCAAAGCGTTCTTTTCTTATGCCTCCACTCTGGGGGTTTGAGTCCAGAGCACAGGTTACAATGAGCCCCTCTCCTGATGTTAATGTGATCCGAAGTCCGGCTCAGATCCCGGTTCAGAGCCGGCCGGGATTTGGTCTGGTCTCGGCCATTGTGAACCCGGCCAAACCCGCTGGCAGGCTCTCAGCTCAAACACTCGGAGCTCAGATAGATTTGACTAAACAGAGCGGTTTGGCAGCGAGGGAGCGTGATGAAATAAACTGGGATTGTTTAGTTTTTACACCTTTTTTTTTCTTTCTATTGTCTTCTTCGCCCACTTAAGACATCTGCTCACCGCCACATACACACGGAAACTGACAGAGATTCAGAATGTCATTTTTGAAGTATTATTGATACTTTTCATTTTGTAGGAATGCTTTTAAAGGATTTAGGGCGATGTGTGCGGTTATGGAGGCTTTTTTACTGCTCTATACTTATTATCTTTGACACACACAGATTATTGTTCTACATTTTCTTCATTTTAAACTACAATAGTGATCCAAAAAGTCTTAACAATACAAAAGGGTCCACTGACTTCATGTTCAAAACAGCTGCCGGCCAAAAAGCTGTGCCAAAAGAGCACCGCTGTTAACCTGTACATTTACTATACATAAAAAACAGTAAATGTAAAAGTACCGCATGGAAAAATCTCTGCAAGTACCCATGTAAAAATGTACTTTAGTATTTTGCGCATATTTTGAGATCTTATGAAGCTTCAAATGTAGTGATTTTGATAAAGATTTGAGATGAATTTTGTCCATCGGAAAAAAAATTGAATCAATATTTTTTTCTAGCTGTTTTTATTTCTATATTTTAAACTACGAATATGCCAAAAATAACCCCTCAGCCTTTTCAGCAGGTCTCAAACAGTGATTAAAAAGTACTTAAACTTTTCAGTCCAGTTGAAAAATGTAGTAGAGAAAGTCCAGATACATGCTCTCAAATGTAGTGAAGTAAAAGTAAAAAGGATCTACTGAAAAATGTACACATAGTTAAGTACAGGGCTTTACTACTTTTACTTTGTTACGTTCCACCACTGCATGTAAGTCAGAAATTGCATATATGTTTGTTTTTTTCATTAGAATTTAAAATAATTAGAAAACACACATAGTTTTGCATCAGCTGGCTCCTTCTAATATCTACGAAGAAGCTAGCTAGCGTGCATGCTAACATAAGCACATTGAGACGAAATGCTCACAATTAGCCGGCCAATGGCGTCTGGACTTGAAAGCTGTATGGGACATCTTATTATTTCTACCTGTGACGTAACAATTTGGGAACATTTGAAACAGAGTGATTTCTGAGGGTCAGTGCAAGACGACCTTGTAAACGGGATCGATCAAACAAGTGTGAATGAAGCAACATACAACTCCAGGTATAATTTTGACGAGGTAACAACATTATAACATGACGTAAAGCTCATAAGAGTCCATTTTGTGTAGTATTGGACCTTTAAGAGAGAATCGTTTGTAGCTGGTGAAGTTTAGCATTCGTCACATACACAAAGCCGCACTCTTTGCAGTTCTCTACCCTCCTCCCTCTCTTTTTTCCTCGTCCCTCTCCCCCGCTGAGCTGTTTTCACTACACTTTTCCTCTCAGTAACAGTGACCATAGGGCTGGAGCTGCAGGAGGGAGGGGCCGCTACATTCACTCAGTCTCACAATAAAACGC
The DNA here is from genome assembly GCF_009829125.3 of Periophthalmus magnuspinnatus. NCBI lineage: Eukaryota > Metazoa > Chordata > Actinopteri > Gobiiformes > Gobiidae > Periophthalmus > Periophthalmus magnuspinnatus. Next base: position 27,886,260 of record NC_047138.1, on the reverse strand, counting down.
GTTAATAAAAACTGAATTGTTACACAAGTTGGGCACAAATTGATTGCTGCAAAGTGCTAGTTTAGTATCTCACATATTTATTTATTTTTTTAATATATACCTTTTAGGCCTACATGAGATAATACTGTGTTATATAGGATAATGCATCGGACTTACAAATTATTCAGGGTATTCAAATTTTTTTTCACTGAGGGCTGCATACTGAAACATATTTGAAGCAGAGGGCCACAGACAAGTATCGAAACAGGAAGTCAAATAGTGCATTTAACACAGGTTTGACAGGGCATTTGTACATTTAATATGACGTAGAAGACTATTTTTGTGTTGCATGTGATGTAATTCAGGTTATAGAGGTAGAATCTCTTTAAATTATAGTTAAAAAAAAGAACTTCTTGATCAACTGGGCCAGTTTAGGAGGAGGCATGAGGGCCGCATTTGGTCCCTGGGCCGTAGGTTGGACAGCCCCGTTGTAGATGAAAGAAAAGCAGGCTGCCATTCAGATTAAAGATGGCTTCATAATACGATACAGGAAGTTCTCCACTGTGTTTTTAAACTCCAAACATCTTCACTTGAATCATGTGGATAATGCCAGCTCTGGAATTGCTAATCTCTAGTGAACTAAAGGTAAAAGGTAGCTGCTAACTCATGACATCACAAGGTGGAACAGAGCATTTTTAGGTTTGGAGATGTAGACAGACTAATAATTAAGTTATTCAAACATGTGTGATTGAAACAAAACACAACTCCAGGTCTGTTTTTGATGAGATAACAGTATTATATATGTCTTAAACCTCACAAAAGTCCATTTAGTGTAATATAGGACCTTTAATGCCACGCCCCAAACTCATGCACAGTAATTATGGTTTTCAGTGTTGCCTGGCTGAGCTTTAAAATGCAGTGGAGTCTTTCATACAAACTTGCCCACAGTAGTTTTGCTTCAATATAAATAAAATATGAAGCACATAACACATAAGGCCAAACTTGTGCTGACGAGGAGTTTTTCAGGCCTGTGAGAGGACATTTTGTAAACAACACAACACAGAGAAGACCATTTCTGCATGGTCCATTCAAGCTCACAGCACTTAGAGTAGAACAATAAAGCAATATTAGCATCATGGAGAGTGTGAAGAACGTCTGCAGGCTGTGAGCGAGGGGAAGCACTTTACTTAAGGCATTGTAAACGTGCACTCTGCAACTTTTTTTAGAGTTCATCACCTGCTTGTCTCAATGAAGATGTTATTGCCTGACTGGAATTTTCCATAGTATGATATTAAACTTTTCTCCCAGTCCAAGTTACAGGTCAGATCTGGGATTGGGTGTCATTTTTAAGGCATTTTAAAGCAATTAAAACACCTCAGTGATTTTTTTTCCCAAATGGTCCAACCGTAATTTAGACTCATTTTGCTACATATTGTGAAACTAAAACAAAAAGATGGACTTAAAGCCTCATTGTGTAACTTTTTTTAAACAAGCTGAAATAGTGAAATATGAAGAAAAACACGTATCTTTACTCTGGGCTTGGGCGGGCTTGCATTTCCACAAACCTGACTCTTACTAGACCTTAAACTGTGAACCTCGTGCTTGTCTCCATTGTTGATTTTGGTCGTAATCTTCCACAATATGGCATAAAACATAACTATCGCCATGGAGAAACTTTCTAGAGTATAGTTTTAACTTGCTATTTCGATGTAATCATGCAGGTGACGTGCCAATTCCAGAAAGTTACGCAGTGTTACTTTAAATAAATGGGTTTAAATGAATTATATATACACATTTCTGAGTGTTAGACATGAACAGTAGCCCCGGATTGGCAAAGCTAATCAAACCTTCCATCAACCTCCCACCCATTTCTCTCTTTCCCTCCCTCCTTCTCTCTCTCCCCCTCTCCTTCTCTCTTTCTCTATCTCTTCATCCCTCTCCTATCACTCGTGTCCTTGGGGGTTTGCGTAGAGAAACACATATCGCTGTCTATATTCTGTTAATATTATCTCTATGGGAGCCAAGAACCAGCCTCGTCAGCAGAACGCCAACCCAAAGACGAGAGGGGCGAGCCGGGGTGTTACCGCCGCAAACCCCGGGTCCAACGTAACAGTTGATATATCTTATACTGCTGGAGCTGAGGTCGAAGAACATGAGTGTCATTGAGTTTGAATGAAAAGAGTGATAGATATGAGTATATTGTCAAAAGGGTCATCGCTATTAATCGATCAGAAAGGAGAACTTAGTGAGTGAGTTATAGCTGAAGATTTGGTATTTATATGTAAAAAGGCAGATTAAACTCATTTCCTGCATAAATAGTAGTTTTTGCATGAGCTCCCCCTGCAGGTGTAGTCTTGTGAGTGCAGTCTGGAGCAGATACATAGAGATATGTAATGGTTTTCAGAGCTTATGTCACGCCCCCTTTTTAGTTGGCCAATCAATGTGCAGGATGTGTCTTTAGTCAACTACAGCCCGACTGGTTTGATCCTAGTTGTAAATACAAGTTTAGCCATGACAGACCTTTTCTAGTCCTGGTTTAGTTCTAGTCTAGTCCAGGTTTATTTCCAAGTTTGACTCCTAATGCGGTGCCTGGGTAATTATTTAGTTAAGATTGGGTTTAGTCAATGGTTTTGTATAGTTTCTCTGTTTCAGACCTGGTATCGTCTCAGGAAAGCATTGATTCAGCTAAAATAGCAAAATGATTTAGTCATACTTTAGATGTAAGATTTAAAAAGACCCAGTTTAGTCCAAGATGTTTAGTACTTGGTCCAGAACCGAATATTTTCAGTGTGTTTTGTGAGGTAAAGTCTATTAAAGGGAAGGGGGGCTACAGCCAGGGTAGAGTTGACCACAAATTGCACTAATAAGATTAAGAGTAACCCAAGAAATTTGTCAAGTAGCAAAGAGTATTTATATGAAGTATTTGGGGAAACTACTACTGATGGAGCGGTGCAAGAAACACAAATGTTCAGATCATTTCATATTGTCTACATAAAGCTTTTGTCACTTGTTGACTGTTACTTCAAACTAAGTATTATTTAAATAGGAGTAAAAATACGGTTGTTCAAAAAGTAAAATGTAACTGATTACTACACTTCCTCACAGTGGGAAGAGTAACCAAAACTATATACTCCAGTACTGTTACTTCAAACTTTAGATGTGCTCATAGAACTTTGTTTTTCAGGGTTTGTGATCATTGATGGATGTTTGTTCACAGGACGGACTGTTTACATCCCAGAGGAGCCGTCGGAGGAGCCTCTATTCCCACATGGGCCTAGTTCATTTTGTCCAATTTGCAAGTTTCTTGAATGAAAATTCACAGGGTAAAAAATTCAAATGTGAGAGTTACAATTTTGAAAAAAAATGGCTTCTGCCCACAATGGCCGACATCCTGTAGGGTTTAGGGTGAAGTCATAATATAATGTTTTACTTGACTTGACATGTTCTGTGTTTGTACCAAATTTCATTTGTCTACGATGAAAACGGTCTCTCATGGCCATAATCTATTTTTATTTATGAGGTGGCGCTATTGAGTCATTTTGATATGTACTTTTTTTTTTAACATCAAAATAATACATTTTTCACCAACCTTGATTTTTGGGTCCAATAAAATTGAGTTTTCATTAACGTTCAGGGGGTCAAAAGTGGCTTCAATCCTACAAGAATACTAATAATAATGGATTTTTTTTTTCACCCATTATTTTTCTCCTAAACCATAACAGCTACAGTCATGTGACTTTCTCACATTGTGCCCCATCACAAATAAGGCCCCTCTGAATTTTTTCACAAGTCCAAGACAAATCAATTGTCTTCTATGAATTTTTGAAAACTAAATTTGAAGAGGGCGCTAGAGAGCCATTTTGTGAAATAGTGCCACGATTGGCATATCATTGCATTCAGCTCACAAATGTGCATAAACGCTGTATTAGCGTTTTCCCAACAAAAAATGTGTGAAAAAGAAATATTTTATTGAAATATTCCAAAAATAGCGATTTTGTTGAAAATTTTCCATGACCACACCCAAAGTCATAATCAAAATGTAATTGTTAATCTTTAATCACAGATGGGTTTAGTGGGATTTGGACAAACTTGAAGTGTTTTTGATGAAAACTGTGCGAGGAGACGTCCTGAAAGTGAGGGTGTGCACTTTTGTCATTGCCGGGTTTGATCCAATTTGGCCGACTTCCTGTACATTTTAGGACGGGCCATAATATCATTTATGTCATGTCCCGACATGTTCAATTTTTTATGTGAGTTACAGATTTTTACATTGACTTTTCTCCAAGTTGGGCTTCCATTGGCCTCATGAAAATCAAAGTTTGAGGTGGCGCTACCAAGTCGACTTTCGTTATTTTTTTCTCAGGGTCTTTTGTGACAATTAGAGCTCGTCAAGTTCTAATGTTTGACACCACTCACTGCCATGTCGGGGCGTGTTTACTACTTGATTTTTGCCATTTTCCACGCTCCGGACGCGGTTTTAATGAGTCCCTCTCCAGGATGTTGTCCCAGGCTCGGGCCTAATAATAATAATAATAATAATAATAATAATAATAATAATAATAATAATAATAATAATAATAAAAAAATCTACTGCCCCCCAAAATTATCAAATCCAAAATATTAGCTTATAGTTTTAGTCCACTACTTCTTCTTCTACTACTACTACTACTACCACTACTACTACTACTACTACTCTTATTACTACCGCCACCACTACAACCACCAACACCACCACCACTACTACTATTACTTTTCCCACTGTAGCCCTGAGCCTTCACCACCTCCGCCCTCTGGAACTCATTATGCTAAACGTGATCAATTCTATTAATGATTAGACCGAGAATGATAAGACTTTTGCTATATTACAACAACAATCTGCATTTGAACAGCATTCGTTTTAGCTTTCCCCATCTGTATTAAATATTTTTGGCCTATAAAATGTTGTGATGTCATCTGAAACCCAATAACAGCAGTGATAAGTTATAACTGATTTACAATGAGGAGACAAAAGGACGGCAGACCTCATACCAAACTCGTGACGTGTTGAAAATGAAGACAGTTTGGTTACGGCCTTAGTTTTGTTCCTGAGCTGAAGCACGAGCAGTGGGGAAACTTAATTTTATATAGCAGTTTTCCACCTTCAAGACACTCAAAGCGTTTTACATCAAGGAACCACTCACCCATTCACACACACATTCATACACCAGAGTACACAGACGCTGGGGGCGAGGTGGGTCAAGTGTCGTTTCCCAGAACACAATGACAGTGTTTCATCTGTAGGAGCTGGAATCACACCGCTAACCTGTGGGTCAGTGGATCCAACCACTCTACAAGTGATGTTTTTTGTTTTTTTTTAATGGCAAGAGCGGGATTCGAACCAACCAAGTAGTACCAACCGCTATATATATCTACATATTTCATTTCAAGTACATTTACAACTTTGCCTTTTATATGACATATATGGTATTTTTTGGATCAAATTCGGGTTGGCAAAAGTATTGGAAATCAGATACTAATTGGTACTAAAACTAGATACTCATTTGAGCAGGTATCGATACTAAAAAAGTCACATTCACAGACATGAACCTTTCCTGAAGCTTTAGAATGATCTTGAGCTGTATCAGAACAAGCATAAGACACATAGACTAGTATACCCCAATGGAGCACTAATGGAGATATTTCATAGTTTTGAGCGCTTTTGCCGTGACCACTTTTTAGCTGATCAATCAAATTTCTTTAGTCGACTACAGCCCTATTGGTTTGGTCCTGGTTTGTGGTATCAATTTAGCCATGATAGACTTCCTTTTTGAGCAAGTATCGACACTAAAAAACTCATAGGACAGAAATGAACCTTTCCTGAAGCTTTAGAATGATCTTGACCACACAGACTAGTATAAGCTCTGTTATGTGCTGGCGACCCTTTTGCATGTATATTTGCTTGTTTTGGGACGTGGCTGGTCGCAGTATAAACAGGCTAACCTATCCATGGCGCTCTCTTTTGCTTTCTTACTCTTACTCGCGCTCCAGGGCTCTGACTGTCGCTTGGTGCAGGCTGCATATTACGTGTTAGCTGCAGTTAGCCTTTTTGTGTTTGACCTAGTTGGACCGGCTGTTCTGTTTTCATCTTTCATTTGATAAGGTTAGTTTTGGGACGTTTTCCGTTTTAGGTTAGTGATGTCTCGCTTCTACGACCCTGTACGGGGTTGGCCCTGTTCTGTTCAGGCCTTTTGTTCTGTTCAGGTCCACCTTTCTTGTTTGTTACTTTGTTTTGAGCATGGGAGGGGGTTTGGGGCATTTTAAAGTAAATTAAAATTAAGTTAAAATAAACGATTTAACTTTTCGTAACCTGTTTGACTCCTGTGTCGTCTTTAATATGTTTGATCCATCTGGGTCGTAACACACCCGTGGACCACTTTGGAACCTACCTGGACGACTGAGGGATTACAAAGATATAATACCACATTTAAAAGTAGTATACATTCATTCATTAGTATCGAATTTAGTATTGTGACAGCACTAGATCCAATATATTTTTGGACACCAGTTCTTCTAGTTTTGGAGCCTGATATCAAAGTTCGGCCTTGATTTGATCAGAACAGTCTCAAGTCACTCAAAGCAGCATTTAAAGATAATTAGAACTTCAACGGGATAATCTATACTTACATAATCTCTCTTGTAAGTAGTTTTCTCCGAGTTTGAAAAACACTCTTGCGATGGTCGGATCGGTAATTTGAGTAAAAACACGCCAAAAGTGTCCTCCAAATCCGCAGTTTAATTTGGATGAGAGAGAACCGTATTCGTTATCGCACACGCAGAGCTGTTTACACTTAGGCCACTGAGAGCTCTATTATTTATGAGCACCCTCCAAAAGTGTGGAGCCGACATCACTGCAGCATCGGGGATAAAAGTGAGTTTATGAAGTTACAAAATGATCCTTGTGTGCTTTAAAACCTGAGACCGGCCCAGGACCTGTTATAGAGTTTAAGAGGTCTCTATAAGAACTCTAGGCTCCATTAGAGAGTCGTAAATCTGTCACATTTATAAGGCATCAAAAGCACTTTCAGCTACACATGTGCAAAACTGAATTCTAAAGTTGTGCTATGCAACATTCAGACACTTCATAGACTGTATAAAGAAGTGGACTAAGTGAGTGTGACGTCACCCGTAGAGTTCGACTCCAGTCAAATGAAGCTCGTTGAGGCTAGCGGTTATAGGGGCGAATTTGGAGCAGAGTTCTATATTTGGAATTCCGACCACAAAGTATCATAGCAACCAAAGAGCCAATCCGGAGTGAGGCTGATGAAGGTAATGCCCCCTACTGCCCACACTGCTGGTATGGCAGAGACCGGGCGCTTAGCAATACTGTCAATCAAACCTGTTGCTAACGCCAGTGAGAGCGACGAGAACCAAGGCACTTACGAAGGTTTGAACTTTGAGAGAGTTTAAACAAGACAGAAATGTGAGAAAATGTTAATGCCTGTCTGAGAAAAGTGTATAAAGTGTGTGGTGAGGGGTTTTACAGCTGCAAAACATATAATAATCATTGTAAAAAAAATAATAAAGCTGACTACTTTGTGGATTTCGCCTATTGCGGGTTATTTTGAACCCCTGTGATAAACGAGGGACCACTGTACCAGGATCATGTAGAGCGGGTTAATACGAACATTTTAAGACCAAAACGATGAGCCTGACAGCAGCAGTTACAGACAGAGGGGACACAGTTTTCCAATAGAAAGTGAATTGGAGCCAGAGTCGATGGAGCTGGAATCGCACCCATGAGCACTTCTTATTTAGAGCAGAGCAGCTAGCACGTTGTACATTTATATATATATAGTCTGTGAGACACCTGCTTGTCTTCTTGGAGATGTTATTGTTCTTCCTGGAATGTTCCACAGTATCCTGCATTTGACACACCAAAAAGGTACCTGAAGTCTTCTGGATGGGTTTACTTCAGGGACTCTGGTTTACCCCTCAACCCAAAACATGCACAACAGGTAAAATCTTCCAGCTAAGGTAGTCCTGACCAAGACTAGACCAAGATCTGGACATGGGTCACTGCTCCTGACAAACAAAATAACTCAATTATAATAAAAAAAATCTGTAGTAACTGTAGAACACGCTGGACATTGGTTGTTGTTTTGCCTAATCTTATATTTTAACTCTTAACGTTTGAATTTATGGACTATGGGGAAAATGAATGGAAAATTTACCCCCAGAACCAGCGCAGACTTCGGAGTGGGTGGGACTGTTGGACTGGCTTTTGTAGCAGTTGAGTACACATATTTGACCTCTAATAATAAAGTTTCATGATGATCCATGTCGTAGCAGCTTTACAATGTGCTTTTGGGCAAGATACTTCACTCACTCAATCAAAGAGCTAATATGACAGAGAAAGAATAGTTTACTGGCTCCATTAGTCAAGCCTCACTAGAAGTTTTGAATAGAACTCAACAAAAGGCATTGTTATTCTTCCCATATTTCCCAGTAGGTTTTGTTCATCGTAAAGATCCGAAATAGAGGAATTTGCAGGCTGACAAGAGCTGGAGAGGCTTCGGGGTCAGTACTACCCAGCGGAGGAACAATTGGCCCAAGTGCAAAGACAAACCAGGCCAGCGCTATAAGCTTCAAATGAATGAAACGTGTTTGACATGAGCAGTGGGCTAAACATGCGGTTCAAATCAGGCGCTAATGCTAACACAAAGCACACGTCTACTGTAGCATGTCAGAGGAAGTGAGAGCACCGAGTGGGGATTAGGAACAACAGAAACGGCTCAAAACAAAGGGCTTTATTGGAACACGTGTAAAATATGTCAACAACATCTGGAAGCACACACGGATCAAACTTAGGCAAATTAATGCACTGGAACACGGCAGCCTTTTTGAATCCAAGAACTTGTGAAAAAATGATGGATTTAGTGAAGTTTAGGTTGTAAGTGGGTAGAAAGTACTCCAAAGCGATGCAACATTTCTGGTAGAGGGTCCGTCACCTTGTTGTCACCGTGGAAATGTTACTGCTCTACCTGAAATGTTCCACAGTGTATCAAGTATTGTGTGAAAAGGGTGTGGTTTTAGCGAAGATTGCAAGAAAATGAAAGAAAAAAGTATGTTTTACTGATAGTTGCCTTTGTACTTTGGGGCACATTTTGGATCTAGACGTAGGTTAAAAGTAGAAAGGCTCGTGCCCTTTAGCAGCCACACCTGCCCTGAGGTAGACTGACATAAGCGAGGCTCCCCATGTGCGTCATTGGACCCTTTAATAACTCAAACTCCTGATTCAAATTAGGCGACGTGGGTGAAGTTTCTTGCCAAAGGACACAATCGCAGAACTTCAGAGAATCAATCGTCCAAAATCTGATCAATGGACGAGTGAGCTGTTTTTGCCTTGCGACCTAATGGACTCCAGATAGTTGTATACTCAGATACATAACTCGTTTTCATGTGTAATGTTTTAACCAGAATGAAAACCAGGGCTAAAGCAGTGCTGAAACAAGAATAAGGAGCTATGCAAAACTTAAACTGAAACGTGAACTTTGCAGTATTGTATTTTCCAGAGTATAAGTCGCACTGGAGTATAAGTCGCACCAGCCAAAAATGCATAATAATGAAGAAAAAAACATATATTTCACATATAAATCATATCTGGGTATTAGTCACACACACCCTATGAAAACTATGAAATACGGTACTAGTCGTGGCCTTCAGTGGTGGAAGATAACGAAGCAGAAGTAGTAAAGTACTGTACTGAAGTAGAATTTTTAGGTATCTGTACTTTACTTAAGTCAGTTTTACAGCGGACACTTTTTACTTTTACTTCACTACATCTGAGAGCAGTATGTATGCTTTCTACTCCACTACATTTCTGAACTAGGCTGAAAAGTAAAAAGTACTTTTCATATGATTTGAGGAGTTATTTTTACCATGTTTGCGCTAACATCCTGACTAAAGATTTCGAGTTCAAGCTTCGACTTGGAGCAAACAAAAATAAATACACAAAATCCATAAGAAAAAAGAAGAAATGTATTTTTATTGTAACTGTTGACCAGAATATGTATCATTTTTGAAATAAATATCACAGCATTAACACTTTAACACTTGTCTGAAATACTTTAGTTTTGCTCTTAAAGTACATTTTAAACAAGTTTTTTAATACTTTTTCTCATGTAGATTTTTTCATGTGATACTTGAGTAACATTTTACCTCTGTATCTGTGCTTTTACTTAAGCAACAAAATTAAGTACTTCATTCAACACTGCTGGCCCCAAACCAACTAAATAATGACATATCCACTACAATCTTACTTGGTTCTTGTTTTGCAGGATTGTAGTAATCCCAGAGGGCAATTTATCTTGAACAGTGTAATGATAAAAGACGACGTGTAAGTACCCACTCAAGTCTCCATACTCTGTCGATCACATATCTTTCACTGAGAGCCATAGAGTCAAGACAAATGGTACGGTCATATGGAAAATGTGTCAAATCCATTGATCAAAGTGCAGTGATGTTTGAATAGTCTGCTGTCCAGATGTGAACCTGTTATAAATCAAAAGTCCTGATTTGTACAAGCACACAGCACATCCATCACGCCTCAGTCCACTATCAAGACGCCGCTGTGGCACGCACCGTCCCTGGACACCTGAAAATCTGATATCACGCAAAAAAACATTATATTTATTACACAAAAATGACTCTCGGGAGCTTTAAGCCGTGTTATGATGCTGTTACCTCATCAAAAACATACCCGGGGTTGTGTTTTGTTTCACTGAGTAACCCTGCATGATCACTCTGTCTACGTTTCCAAAGCTCAAAATGCTCCGTTCCACCTTGTGATGTCATGAAGTGGTAAGTTAACAGCTATTTTTTCACCTTTAGTTCAGTAGAGGTTGGAAACTACAAGGCTGAAATTATCCAAATGATTCTAGTGAAGGTGTGTGGAGTTTAAAAACACTGTGGAGCACTTCCTGTATTACCGCATGACATCACAAGGTGGAACAGAGTGTTTTCTGTACCAGAGAAGAAATGAGTTTGTGGGTTAAACATGTACGAATGAAACAAGTCATAACCCCAGGTATGTTTTTGCTGAAGAAAATTTAAAACATACATCAGAAAATAGTGTAATATGAGCCCTTTAAAGCTACAGCATGTAATTTTTCTGTTGGAGACCGTTCGCTACTTGCTCGTGTCCATGGAGATGTTATTGCTTTACCTGGAATGTTCAACAGTATAGCATTAAACCTATGTATTTTCATGGAGACAAGCCGACAATAACATCATGTCAAGCTACAGGTCAGATCTGTGGAGAGGTGACCAATGCATATTTTTGAGTAATTAAAACACGTGTAATTGAATAAATGAAAAGGTAATGCCTATTGTGGAACATTCTAGACAAAACAATATTATTACCAAAACAAGGTGGCTGATACTCCTTCACCAACTGCTTGTGTCCATGGAGATGTTGGTGCTTTTCCTGAAATACTCCACAGTATGGCTTTATTAATTGTATGTGTTGAATTACAGATGTTTTTGTTGCTAAACCTGCATTCTTACTGAGAGCGGACTTGGCTTTCCACTGATCTGAGCTGTAACTTGGCCTGGTGGTGTCACCTGCTTGTGTCCATGGAGGTAGGTAAGGGTAATATCGTACTGTGGAGTATTCTAAGTAAAGCTATAATAAACATCTCCATGGAGACAAGCAGTTGGTGGACACTAGACTCAAAAACTTACACAGTCCACATTTAATAAATACAATCATAATAGTAGTAGAATTTTTAGGAATCTGTACTTTACTTAAGTCAATTATACAGTAGATACTTTTTACTTTTACTTCACTACGTCTGTACTTTCTACTCCACTACATTTTTTAACTGAACTGAAGACTAAAAGTATTTGCTAGAAAAGCTGAGGGGTTTATCTTTGACACGTTTGCAGTTTGAGCAAACAAAAAAATATAAATAAAACCGGAAAAAGATGAGTGATTCAATAGTTTCAGTTGAACAAAATTCAGTACAAATCTGTATCAAAATCACCACATTTGAAACCTCATAAGATCTCAAAATTTGCGTGGAATACTTTCACTTTTTCAAGTTTTTTAAAAGGGCACTTTAATACTTTTACTAAAGTAGATTTTTCCATGTGATACTTTTACTTGTTTTGTTTTTTTGCTCTGCTATTTGTACTTTTACTTAAGTTACAAAACTGAGTACTTCTTCCTCCAGTGATTCACAGATATCAGTGGCCTCTAGAGGACCAAGCCAAGATTAAAGCCAACCTAAAGAGAAACTAAACCAGGATTAAACCAGGACTAAATCAGGACTAATCCAGAACTAAACCAGGATTTAATCTGTTCCCAACTGGGATTAAGGCAGTTCTAAACCAGGCCCAAACCAGGACTAAACCAGTTCCAAACCAGGTACAAACCAGGACTAAAGCAGTTCCAAACTAGGACCAAACCAGTCCCAAACCAGGACTAAACCAGTTCCAAACCAGGTACAAACCAGGACTAAAGCAGTTCCAAACTAGGACTAAACCAGTCCCAAACCAGGACTAAATCAGCTCTAAACCAGGTCCAAACCAGGACTGAACCAGGTCCAAACCAAGGCTAAACTAGTTCCAAACTAGGACTAAACTAGGATTAAACCAGTTCCAAACCAAGAGTAAATCAGAATTAAACCAGTTCCAAACCAGGACTATATCAGGTCCAAGCCAGAACTAAACCAGTTACAAACTAGGACTAAAACAGGTCCAAACCAGGACTAAATCAGCTCTAAACCAGGTCCAAACCAGGACTAAAGGACAGTTCCACATCTACAGTCTGACAAAATCTAACTTACTTTACAGCTCACCATAATATTGACTATGATAATGGAGGTCAATGGGTCTCGGGCGCTAACAGGTTTACATTGGCTCAGTCTTGCAGTCTGTTCTCAGCTCTGTCTCAAAGCTGCAGGTCCAATCCTCCAAATAAACATCCAGAGGGAGAATCTTCACTATGTTCTCTCTGAAAACACACACGCTCTCCTCACTATTTGCACAACTTCGCGGCTGGATCCTGTGCTTATTTTTGCCCATAAGTGCCCAGGAGAAATCAAATCCCACATGAAATATTTTCCTTGCCGCCTGGACGTTTCTTCTCCTCACTCGGAGTTATCCCATCAGACGTGAACTTTGTAGACACTGGATTTGGAAAAATATATTTGGGAAATCAATGGAAATGACATAGACAAGTGGAAATGGCAATGAATTCCAGGAAATTTCTGATGTAATTCAAGGTATGTTTTAAGTTTTAGGAGTTTTTGTGGGAATGGAAATGTTAAGGTCTGCAAAGGATACTATGACTTGAAAAGGATAAAAAAATAAACTATGGCTAGAGGTAAAATTTCTATTAAAATATTGCAAATGAGACAATGACAGAAAGGGGTGTGTTATTTATACTATTAATGAAAACCACTAAGCGATGGTGTACATATGCAGTACTTGGGCAAGATTTTTTGTTTTGTGATTTTAAACTCTTTCTTAGTCTGTAAAGTACCTTGAATTACTTTGTGTACAAGTGATATACAAATACACCTATCTTGCTTAGTTCAAGTGCAGAATGAAACGATTTGAATTGCAATCAAAGTTCGACCAAATGCAGTTTCTAGTCAGCTTTTGTTCTCCGCGCTGGTGGATTTTATATGGCGGTTTAAAAAGATTTACCTGTACTTTACATTGACGCGTGAGTCCTATAGACACTTTATAGACACCGTAATCCCATTGTACATACAGAAATACAGTGTGCTACAGTGGATATCCTTTTCAGTCTTTGTTTCTTTCTTTCTTTGTCGGGGACCGTGTACAAATCCATTAATCTTACAAAAGAAAAGATGATTTGTACCAGATTTAGCTACTGCTACTTTCCAATCTGCAGTCCCTAGGCGGGTGCAGTCCCTGGATGGTTGCAGTCCCTGGGCAGGTGCAGTCCCTCCTTCTCTCCTCTCATCCTCCTCTTCTCTCCTCCTCTCCTGGGCAGGTGCAGAACACACATTAAAAATACACATTCCATTACATTATAACAGTTCATCATTGACATCAGCAGTAAAATGCAATAAAATGTCACTATGTCCAATACGTGATGTTTCCTACGGTCCATGCCACAGACTGTATATATATAAATGGACATAGCTAACCTGCTAGCCGCTGCATTTCAAATAGGAAGTGAGCATGGGCGCGCTTCCAGCTCCATCGACTTTCAAATTTCTAGTAAAATTATTAAGCTCTGCAGACAGTTTCAGACTGTCTGTAGCTAATTCCACTGTCTGATGGTTTGAAACATAGACTGCATAAAGAAATGGACTAAGTGAGTATGACATCACCCATAGGCTCCAGTCAAATGAAGCTTATTGAGATTCGCAGTTATAGGAGCTGAGTATCATAGCAACCAAAGAGCCAATCCAAAGCGAGACCATTGAAAGTAACGCCCCTTCCTGCCCACACCGCTGTTTAGCAATGCTGTCAAACAAACCTGTTGCTAACGCTCAACCTTAGGGGAAAGAACGCACCTGATTTGTCTGTTATTGATGTTCGCATCCTGATTTACGGACACGATAGTGAAATAAAAACACACGGATCAGTTAGAGCGGGTTAATACGAACATTTTAAGGTCAGAAAGTCGAGGCACATTGCAGCAGTTACACAGAGAGGGGCGACGGTTTTCCAATGTAAAGTGAACTGGAGCCAGAGTCGATGGAACCGGAAGTACGCCCGAGCTCTCGTCGAATTTGGAACGCCAGGTCTAGCACGTTAGCTATGTCCATTTAAATATTCAGTCTATGGTTTGAAAATAAAATGCCGCCTGAACAAAGACTGAGGATTTTGACGTTAACAGTGACTTCGTTGAAAGGTGATGTGATCCTGGGCTTGTGATGTGCACCGAGGCTGTAACTGATCCCTATGGCACTGTTTTTACTGCCCTAAGTCTAGACACTGACAGCTCCTATTAAACTTACCAGGCCTATGTACCAGCCACACTCATCTCTGCTACACTTTACCATCTGGAGTCTTACACTTAGATATAGTATGTTATTCTAATATGAGCTAACCAAAAGCCATATCACAGTGTATTAATGCCAATGCCATCTGATAAAGATTACATGTATTTCCTGAAGTCTACAGTGAAAGAAATCAATAAAAAAACACAATTGGATTTGACAGTAACCACATTATAACAGTGTTCCCTCATTATTATACACAGACTGGCTGCTTAGAAGATTTCAGTTGTCACCTTCCCTGTCGTTAACGGTAAACGGTCACATTTTTATATAGCGCTTTTCCACCTTTAAGCGCTTTATAGTGTTGTTCATGCTGAGAGCAGGATTCAAACCGCCAACCTTTAGATCAGTGGACAAACGCTCTACCACCTGAGCTACTGTCACGGAGGTTTCAGTTTTCACTTTACTGGCGCTGTTAGCATGCACTTTACTTTCATTTTAAACTCCACTGTTGTCTCTCAAAGTTGTGAAACATGCTTATAAACTCATCATGGGGAGGAATTAGGATGATCAGATGAACTAGTTCTGTGTTTCATGTTCTTAAGACAGAAAAATCAGATACAGTGTCTTTAAATACACATTTAAACTGTAATAATGTGTCGTGTTTAAATGAGTAAATAAAGGATTCATTTAATATACTGTGCCAATTTCAGGGTTAGTCAGGGTTGGGTTGGGTTAGTTTAGGATTAGGGTCAGGGTTTAGGGGTTAGGATTTATATTTAGGGTTAGTAGTTAAAGTAAGGTGGGGTTAAGGTTAGGGATTAGGTTTAGGGGTTAGGGTCGAGGATTAGGGTAGGATTAGGGGTTAGGTTGGCATTAGGGTTAGGCCAGGGTTTGAGGTTAAGGTAAGGGTTAGGGATTAGGGTAGGGGTTAAGATTAGGGATTAGGTTTAGGGGATAGAGGTTAAGGTTAGGGGTTAGAATTGGATTAGGGTAGGATTAGGGTTAGAGTTGGGTTAGGGGTTAGGGGTTAGGGTTAGGGATTAGGGAGGGGATAAGGTTAGTGATTAGGTTGAGGGGTTAGAATTGGATTAGGGTAGGATTAGGGTTAGAGTTGGGATAGGGGTTAGGGTTGGGATAGGGGTTAGGGTTAGGGATTAGGGATGGGATAAATTTAGCGATTAGGTTTAGAGGTTAGGTTAGGGGTTAGGGGTTGGGGTTTGGTTTAAGGTTTAGAATTAGTCGAAACTAAAATGTCTTTGGATGTTTTGCATGTCTTTAAATCATGTTGTACTGCATAATTACACTGTGTAATGCATTGAACATATGTATATGGATTGCATTGAATCCCACACATATTTTTCTGGTTATTTTCATCCATGTCACATACTCTCTTTTCTCACACAGCCCTGGCTCCTCCACACATTTCTTGCTTGCGCAGCGGTGCTCAGTGTCAGCGCTGATGGCTCTAAGTGGGGGCTTGAGGACTCCTTTAATCAGAGGCTAATAGAGAAAAGGCCTGTCAGGAGCAGAACACCTGTCAAGAGCACCTGTCAGGAGCAGAGCGGGGCACCTGTCACGGCTCATTCTCACAGGCTTCACTGAGGATCTCGCTCCTCTGAATACGCAATTAGATCTGCAGTAAACAGCTTCGAGACAGAGCTCTTTTAAACCTGAACAGAATGTAGGTAATGAGAAATACCACACTTACATATAGATACACACATTGCTGGGTTTGTATATAAACTGTACACAATGCAAATATATAGGGCTGTGATTAGTGAACACCTGTTTGTACTGTCTTCCATTGGATAACAAAGAACAACGGTAATCTTTCCAACAGTCATTTATATTAATTTCTTTCACGTGATTGGTCAGTGGTGGAAGAAGTACTCAGTTTTGTTACTGAAGCTAAAGTACAGGTACAGACGTAAAAAGTTACTCAAGGAAAAGTCAAAGAATCACATGTACTTTAAGAGTAAAAAGTAAAAGTATTTCGCACAAGTGTCAATTTGTTAGTGTTAAATGTAGTGATATTGATTTAAAATGATACATATCTTGGTCAACAGTAAAGATATGAATCAGTTTCTTCATTTTTCTTATGAATTGTATGTATTTATGTTTGTTTGCTCAAAGCCGAAGCTTGAACTCAAAAACTTTAGTCAGGATGTTACCACGAACATGGTAAAAAATAACTGCTCAAATCACATGAAAAACGCATTTTACTTTTAAGTTCAATTAAAAAATGTAATGGAGTAAAAAGTACAGATACTGCTCTCAAATATAGTGAAGTAAAAGTAAAAAGTATCCACTGTACTTATGTAAAGTACAGATAGATGTGTAATTCCTCAGCAGTCCAGGTCTGATCTATAGTAAAATCCAAAAGTTAAATCTGTCAACTGGACAAAAAGTTGTAGGAGTGAAGTTGTTTCGCTGCTCATCCAAACCACTTCTTCAATTCTGGTCAGATTTCTGGTGGACACTGCCTTATATCTGTCTGAAGGGAGGAGCTAACTACACTGAAACTGGAAACAACTATTGTTTGCAGTTTCTGTATGTATGCTAGGTTTATTGAGTTCCACTAAGCGTGCACTGTGCCTGAGTCATAAAGTACAGATACCTAAAAATTCTACTTAATTACAGTACTTTACTACTTGTACTTCGTTACCTGGGTACCTTAGACTGCAGTTAACAGATGTGAAGTTGAATCCTTTATGTCTGAAGAAGGCTTGACCCTGAAACGTCACATTAAAATAGTAAAAAGCTCCAAAAAACTGCAGTGCGGATCTGTTATTTCTTCTCTACAGTTTTTGTCTTTAGGCCCACCGCGCTCGGAACAGTTGCTCAGTTGGAGTTTTCGTCCACTGATCTGAAGGTTACGTAAAAAACACACCTTGAAAAAAGCCCTGAAGACTCCGCACCTGTTCAAAACCTGCATCTCCTATTTTATGTTTCTTTCATTTATGTTTTGTCTCGAACTGTGTGAAGCATTTCTGAGTGTCAAGAAAAGCCCTATACAAGCATTATGTTTTAGTAAAATGACAAAACAGATCTACAATGTTCTTACGTATTTCTTCGGAAAACATCTGCGCTTTTTATTGTTCATTTGTGGCGACACTGCCCTGTGACTTCCTGCGTGACCCAGCAGGCATCAAAAGGTGTTATTAGAAGAAAAATATAATACCGTTTTCTGTCTGAGTTGTACACGTAGGTCCCATCGGAAAAGAAAATTGAATTCTGTCAAAGGAGGACAGTGAGATACACACTGGAAAAAGAGAAGAGATGGTTTAAGAGAGGGGTCAAAGAGGAGGCATTTGTCAGGAAAGATAACCCATCTCTGAACAGAAATGGGGTCGAAGGTACAACGTGTCACCCATTTACAACCCCGACCTCAGACCCAAACCAAACCGAAGAAAACAGTGAGGATGGATTACAAAACAATAGGCACTGATCACTCATAAGCGGCTTGAATGATGATGCAAAATATGACTCAAAGTGACTGTTCACACCTTAGGGGAGTTCAGTGGACTTAACCAATACGGATACTCCTTAGGTTCAACAACTAGGGTGTGTTAGTTTCAATGTAGCTACTTCTTCTCTCCATACCATAAACTGTACATATAAATTGACATAGCTAACCTGCTAGCTGACGCGTTCCAAACAGGAATTGAGCATGGGCGCGCTTCCAGCTCCATCGACTCTGGCTCCAATTCACTTTCTATTGAAAAACTGCTGCTTCTCTCTGTAACTGCTCCTGTCAGACTCATCATTTTGATCTTAAATGTTCATATTAACCCGCTCTACATTTTGATTTCGCTATTGTCCCAGTAAATCAAGATATGAAATAATAACAGACAAATCAGGCGTCTTCTTTCCCCAAGGTTGCTCTCGCTACCGTTAGCTACAGGATTGACTGACAGTGTTGCTAAGCACTCGCTCCCTGCTAAACCAGCTGAGAGGACAGGCAAGGGCGTTACCTTCAAAATCCTCACTCCAGATTGGCTCTTTGGTTGCTATGATGCTCACGGTTTGAATAATTATACTAAAAATTGGAAAAAGTACATATTAGATAATCAAATGTGTTCATATGAGACTAGTTAATTTGTTCTGTTTCACTGTAAAAACTTGCACATAATTGATTTTTTAAATTGGTTTGGATTGTAGGAAACATACTGTATTACACTTGGGGACATTTATTGTATTTTACTGCTAATGTCAATGATGAACTGTTAGTCTTATAATGAAATGTTTATTTTAATGGGTGTTCCCCTGCCCAGTGACTGCACATGGAAAGAAGCAGAAGCTAAATCTGGTACAAATCATCTCTTCTTTTGTAAGATTAATGCATTTGTACATGGTCCCTGACAAAGAAAGACTAAAGAAAGAAAGAAAGACGGTCGGAATTCCTAATATGCAACTCGGCTCCAAATTGGCCCCTATAACTGCTAACGTCGATGAGCTTCATTTGACTGGACCTGAACGCTACGGGTGACGTCACACTCACTTAGTCCACTTCTAACAGTCCATGCTCCAGACAGATATAAGCCAGTGACAGTGACCAGATCCCTGTCAGAACTGAAGAAGCTGCTTGGATGAACGGCAAACCTTAGTCACTCTAAAAACATTTGTTCCATTCACAGATTTCAAAATACTAGCGTTCCCTAAAGGTTTTTATTTTGAACTCTAGTGGTAACATTCCCTATACCACCTTTATTTGGAAATTCCATCCATGCAACCACCAATCGCACACACCACATTCAAGCTTTTGGCAAGGAGGCTGAAGAGTCTTGCCAAAAGATACAACAACAGTATGCAGTCGCCAAAGCTGGGATTTAACCACTCTACCATCTGAGAATATCAAAATGAACTATTAAATTCAATGTAATTTTCCCAAACTCTTTCCTCAGATAAATACATGGCAGGACTCATTCTCTTTACTGCAAATCATAACTTCAGACACTGATTTAAACTTCGTTCTGCAAATGTTTGTCAGAAATGTCCCACGGCTCACAGCTCTATATACATGTACACGTGCGGGTTTGCATCGCAATGTGGGGACTACCGTTTGCTTTATAAGAACCAAATATCCCCATGGTAAAGTTCATATATGGGTTAATTTTGGTTACGTTTGGGTTTTAGGTTAAGATTGGGCAAGTCATAATGATGGTTAACCCTATAGCGTCAAATGCTAACGTCACTGATAGATTTGCGGACTTTCTATTACTGTAACTCCGCAACCAATTGTACTATCATGTAAATTCAAATGGCATCTCAAAGCAGAGGCATGGGGCTGTTTAAATATGTCACTGTCATTACGTTGTCCCTCGAAGATGACCAATCAGAGCGCAGGTGCCACCAGGATTCTCCCAGTCGGTTATTTGATGCATCAAAGGAAAAATAAGGTCGTACATGCTGATACTTCCTTTAACATGATTTTAGTCTAGGGGAGCTATAATGGCCTATAATGCGCTCAGTCCTTAGAGCCCCATGCCTCTGCTTTGAGTTGCCGTTTGAAATTACATGATAGCGCAATTGGTTGTGAAGTTACGTTAATGGAAAGTCCGCAACCTCGAGTCCATCGGCGGCGACAGTATCCGACGCTATAGAGTTTAGATTATGTTAGAAATGGAAGCGAAACTAGCTCAGTTGGTAGAGCATACACATATCTAGAGGTTGGCGAATCCCGCTCTCAACATAAACATCATTGGTTGAGCGGTCAGATCCACTGACCCACAGATTGGTGGTGCGATTCTAACCCCCACAGATGGATACTGTTGTTGTGTCCTTGGGCAAAACACTTAACCTACCTCTCCCCCAGTGTCTGAATGAATAAATGTATGGGAAAAGTGCTTTATAAAAATGTGACCGTTTAGCGTTTTACCATTTAGAATTAGCATTAGCATTTGCAGGAAATTAATGTAAGTCTATGTCGTCTCCCCACAAAGCATGGATGCCAAACGTGAGAGTGCGGGCAGGTACTTACACACAGATTGGGGACTGAAATCTGTGCAAACACTTACATAATGGGGCCTGACTTCCTTATGGAGACAGTAACCAGTTCCCATGATGTAAATCCTTTATTATTGCGTCAACAACATGGTTTAAAGTTCATAATTGAATGAAAGTCAACGTAATGTCCCCAGTAAGCATGGAAACCCAATATGTGTGTGTGTGTGCATTTCAATAAAGACATCTCCCAGATCAGCGCATTCCTGTTTTGTCTTTCCGGACACATCAGCCCCGTTTTCCTCAATATACTCCCAAAATCCCACTTTTGTTCGATATTTTTTATTTCTCTGGCTGTATGGATCCTCGCCGTGCCAGCTCATATGTTACCCATTTCCCCCCGAAACACTTAATATCTCCACTTTTTACTTGCATCATCTGTATCTCTGTGTAGTTAGCCCTTGACCTGTCGAAAATGGCAACAAGATGTGGCTGTGTTTGATTAGCGTTTATATCCCAACACGTGAGAGGAGGTACTCAAAACGTATTCAATGACCGCATTCAAAGAGATAGTAAAATTTGACATTTACAGACTGTCTTCTCCAATTTAACTTTAAAAGGGCCATTATGTAACTTTCCTGGTGGAGTGTCTCCGGCCTTGTCGTCATGTAAGTTGTGTCACACCTGGAATGTTCCATAGTGTGACATTAAAACAGTATATCTAGCATTTACTCATTATAACCCATGAATTCCTTGAAAAACATGCATTCTTACTGTGAACATGGCAGCCTCTCCACAGATCTGACATGTAGCTTTGCCTCTTAATGTCAACGTCATGCTTGTATCAACAGAGATAGAAAACAAAACAAAATTGAATAAGGTGGAAAATAGACAGACGAATAACATCACCGTGAAGATGAGCATGTGCTGTATTTTCTGTCAGAGAAGTTACATAGTGCAACTTTAAAGTCATTAAAGGGCACATATTACAATATTTTATGATGTATGTTATAATGTTGTTTCCTCATTACAAACACAAACATAGCTGGGGTTGTGTTTTGTTTCATTCACACGTTTAACGCACACATTCTGCATATTTAGGCAGCGTTCTCCGCTCAAACTGAATACACTCTGTTCCACCTTGTGATGTCATGTGGTGATACAGGAAGTGCTCCACTGTGTTTTTAAACCCCATACACCTTCGTTAGAATCATTTGGATGATTTCAGCCCTAGAATTTCCCATCTCTACTGAAATAAAGTTAAAACGTAGCTGTTAACTTAAAAACTACCGCTTCGTGACATCACAAGGTGGAACAGAGCATTTTGAGCTTTGGAAATATAGACAGACAAATGACGCAGGATTACTCAGACATGTGTCAATGTAACAAAACACAACTCCAGGTATGTTTTTGATAAAGTAACGACATTATAACATGGTCTAAACGCTCGCAAGAGTCAATAAGTCTAATGCCGTACTGTGAAACATTTCAGGCAATGCAATAACATCTCTATGGAGGTAAAGGGATGGCAGACACCCCATCAGAAAAGTTACAAAGTACATCTTTAACTTGCTGATTTTATCTTGGCACAACAAAATACCTTATGCCTGATCTAATCTACAAAGGCCCTTGCTTTGAAATCCTATACTGCGGAACATTCTAGGCAAAACGGGAACATCTCTATGGAGACTAAGGGATGACGAACACCCCGTCAGAAAAGTTGCATTGTACATTTTTAACTTGCTGATTTTATTAAACAGACATCTTGGAAAAACAAAATAGCTTGAGGGTGATCTAATCTGCAATAAAGGACCAGGCTTTGAAATCCTTGTAAAACTCTCACTGGATTTGACCAAGTCCAGTCCTCCATCTGAAAAACTGCAGTCAAATTTGGCTCTGCTCCCGTGGCTGTATCACCCTCCCTCCAGATCTGATTTCGTGAAGAATGCATAAGGAGACAAGATGTGCCGGGGCGGAGAGGGCATCCACAGCTGTCAATCTTGCGTCTGGTAATGTTAGAACAATGGGGAGACTGTACGACCGCAAATTGCACGAGCTGAGAATCAAAACGGCTTAAGATCTGATGATTTCTGCATCGTGATTCAATACAAATGAGTTGAAAATCACACCTGTAGGTTTATATTATTTACCTGTGATGTTGTTCTGTCGTTGGGCAAGACACTTCAACTTGTGCGCTTCCAGTGTTGGGGTATGAATATATCTTCGCCGTGAAATAGTTGTTCGGTTGTGATGTTTCTGTAGATTTGTTCGAAGGAAACTGGCGATTGTTGTGTCGTTTTACCATCGATATGTTGGGGAGTGAATGGATTATGTACCTACTTATAATAGTAAAAAGGGAGATGGAGAGGCTGAGGAGGCTAATGATTCTACTGCTGAAAAATAGGCTCATCCTCCAGGGGCCAATTTGGAGCAAAGTTTCATATTTGGAACCACAAGAATCATCGCAAACCAAAGAGCCGATCTGGACCGAAGCTGTTGAAGGTAGTGCCACTTCCTTAGCAACGCTGTCAATCAAACCTGTTGCTAACCTCGGTGAAAGAAGCCGCCTCATTTGTCTCTTATTAATCTTCATATCTTGAGTTATGGACAAAATAGCAAAATACAAATACCAGAATCATGTAGAGCGGGTTAAAATGAACTTTTTAAGAACAAAATGATGATACTTGGAGTCAATGGAGCCAGAAACGTGCCCATGATCACTTCCTGTTTGGAAAGTGGCAGCTAGCAGGTTAGCTCTGTCCATTTAAATATATACAGTCTACGGCGGCACAACTCTTCTTTGTGGTCATTGCAATTCTTTTAAAGCTCCTAGACCTGGAAGTTGCTAAATTTGAAACTTGAATTGGCTCTTTGCACAGTAGCGCCTGGCAGCCTCACTGTAATGAAAACTAAAATGAATACTTCACCAGAGGACACGTCTGTGTTTAGAAAGAGAGATGTTTGTTTCTCAGTGCTAAAGCTAAGGTAGTTCTGACCAAGACTAGCTCAGGATCTAGAGATGTCTCGAACTGTACTGACCAGTGCAGGCCCGCTCAGTTTTAGGCCAGTGTTCCTCAACAAACTCCTGTGGTTTGTGTACTTCTTTAAGTGGTATTTGGACAGTTCTTCAGTTTTTGGATTAGCCTAGTTTGAAGTTCATTATAACCACTTTTTGTGCCTATTACTATAAAATAATGTCTTGTACAGAACAACAGTGGGAATGACATACATGTAGTCCACTTTTAGACTTGGTTTAGTCCTAGATTAAACCTGGAACAGTCCTGTTATACATGATTTAGATCCGGTGGTACTGGAAAAGCCAAATTTGTTCCTTGGTAGTATGGTCTGAAAAGTTTGAGAGCCACTGTTTTAGACAAACTGTATGTAGATTTAAGCCCGTCCTGCACCACAGGATCATTTGCCCGATTTAGGACCTGATTTTCTTCTCCTTGACTTCAGGTAAGTGTAGCCTGATTTAAGATCCTTGTATGTAATTTTTAAGCTACAGAACTACAACTCTGAGCTGCTCTTTCATAGCACAAAACATCATTACAGCATCAGCCAATAAAATAGAGCTTCAGGGGCAGACGGAGTGACGGACACAGAGAGGCGCAAGATACAAACTCAGGGAACGGCGAAAATAATTAAATACGACTTTATTACTCAGCTCTTGTAAAGTTTCAAAGTTAAACAGCTGCATTATCCATTAGAATGTGTCCCCTGCAAGTAATGACACCCAGTCCACAAAAGAGTGCAATCAGCCAGTTTGAATTGTTGTTTAAAATGTAAAAAAAAATAGTTCCTTGCATGTGTCTGTTTACATCCACACAGCGAGGGTCAGGGTGAAGCTGCTGCAGATTAGCAATAGTGACTCTACTTCCCGTGTCGCCAGCCGTCTGTGCATTAAAAGCATTTAAGAAAGATCCATTACACCACATTTCACAAATAATAATAACACAGTTTTGACTTGCATCTAAACTAGTGAAAGTGAAGTGCTCTGATCTGATCGTTTGAACATTTTAGTGTCTCATAACGAGCCGTTCGACTGTAGACAGGAAGCAGCTGACGCAAAGTGAGCTATAGTTTTGATAGCTCACAATTTTTAGCTTGTGGTGTGCGGTCTCTTCGTTGCCATTTCCTGCCGCAGTCCTTGTACTGAGATTTTAAAATTCTACCCAATTCTCTTTGTGTCCGTGGTGTGTGTTTATAGCTCACACGTTTAACACTGAAAAATCCCGTATTGTGTGTCGGACTTTAGCTTAGAAGCGCAGAGAACGTAATTAAAACACCATGTACTCAGATTAGTAGCGAAACGAGTTGATTTAGTGTTAATTCCCACTTTCATTTTACAGGAATCTTCTCAACCAGACTGTACCCATAAAACAGACACACAATAAAATGTTTCTTCCTGCGTCTCCCAAGTCTGTTTCACTGTGTGCCACTCTCCCACTCCCTCTCAAGGAAAAGCTCTCCTGTAATCCAACCCAGCTGTGGGACATCGCACGGACAATTAAAGTAAAATCGTTTGGCTCCGACTCAAACAGGGCAACCACATGTTACTGCACCACCCACTACCCCTCGCCCCGAACTCCAACTCCGCCTTTATGGTTCAAAGGCCATGAAACATTAAAGTGCATATGCTATTTTAACCTGTGCATTTACAAAAACAGTTAATTTTTTGGTGAAATTTCATGTTTTACTTCCTGTTTTGGGCAACAGTAGCTTATAGTTTTAGAATAAATAGGGTAGAGTGTTTGTTCATTGATCCGAAGGTTGGTGCAAGGAGTGGGATTCGAACCACCAACCTTCGGAACTATACCTATACTCAACTCTAAAACTATAATACATATTTACCATCAAAACAAAAGCGGAATAAAGTGGATGGATACGATCAAACCAAGTAATAATTAAAAAAATATCAAAAAACAAACCCTTTATTATTAGTCTGTCTACATCTCCAAAGCTCAAAATGCTCTGTTCCACCTTGTGATGTCATGAAGTGGTAGTTTCCAAGCTGCTTTTTACTTTTAGTTCAGTAGAGATTGGCAATTCCAGGGCTGAAATCATCCAAATGTTACTAGTGAAGGTGAATGCAGTTTAAAAATACAGTGGAGCACTTCCTGTATTACCACGTGACATCACAAGGCAGGGTTTTTGTGTTAAACGTGTGTGAATGAAACAAAACACAACTCCAGGTATGTTTTTGATGAGGAAACAACATTATAACAGATCGGAAAATCACATAATAAGGGCCCTAGAAGACAAACACTGGCTTTGGCTCTGGGTAAGTTTCATGTTGCATAAGGGCACAAAGGCAGCACGTCGGGATTTGAAGCGACGGTGCAGGTCAGCGGGGGTTTAGCCTCTGGTGCTAACTCAGACTGCGGCATCTGTGTTAGGTGTAGGAGGGTTGTAGGTTAAAACCACAAGGAGCAAAGATCTGGTGCAGATTTGGGTTTGAACTGGTTTGGACTGAGCTGAAGGATTAAAGAGTTATTGTTAAGGAAAGGTTTTTACAAGGAAGGAGTACTCAGGGTGGAAGTTTTGAAAGATTTCTAGAGTTTAAAGGTCCTATATTACACAAAACTCACTCTTGAGAGCTTTAAGATATGTTATAATGTTGTTATCGCCTCAAAAACATAGCTGGAGTTGTGTTTTGTTTCATTCACACCCTTTATTATTAGTCTGTCTACATCCCCAAAACTCAAAATCCTCTGTTCCACCTTGTGATGTCATGAAGTGGTAGTTTTCAAGTTACCTTTCAGCTACTTTTTACCTTTAGTTCAATAGAGATGATCAATTCCAGGTCTGAAATCATCCAAATGAGTTTAGTGAAAGTATATGGAGTTTAAAAACACAGTGGAGCACTTCCTGTATTACCACATGACATCACAAGGTGGAACAGAGTGTTTTGTGTTTAAGAGAAGAACTCAGCCTAAATATGCAGGGTTTGTGTTTTAAACATGCGTGAATGAAACAAAACACAACTCCAGGTACGTTTTTAATGAGGAAACGAGATCAGAAGCGATAAAAAACCTGTAATGAAACAAGTGCAAGATGGACACGTTTAATGCAATACTATGGAACATTCGAGGATCTGTTCGTTCCTTTTCTCACTCTCTTCTTCTTTCCGTGAGTTCGCTCCCTGTAGCATTAGCAACAGGTTTGATTGACAGCGTTGCTAAGCGCTCACTCCCTGCTAAACCAGCGGTGTGGGCGGGAAGGGGCGTTTTCTTCAACAGCCTCGCTCCGGATTGGCTCTTCGGTTGCTATGATACTCGCAGTCAGATTTCCAAATACGGAACTCGGCTCCTTATTCCCGCTCTATAACCGCTAGCCTCGATGAGCTTCATTTGACTGGAGCCGAACGCTATGGGTGACGTCACAGATAAACTTGTCTGGGACTGTCAGTTGCTTCCATATGGTTCTCGTCTAGTATCCATGATTGGTTAACATTGTCTTTCCCCTGTGGAGCTGCTTCTTTACAGTTCTCATCAAACCAAAAAAAGTGAATAACATATCGACCGTCGGTGCTTCCGTGACTCTGACTCTGACCCTGACTCTTGCATATGTACAGTTTGTGCTTTGCCGTCGGCTGCATCCACTTTCTCGTCTGAGTTTGTTTTTCTTCCTAAGCCCCACTGGCGTCTCCTTCTGTCACAGGCATGAAATCGAAATGGCCCGCGTTCTTCCCATAATGCATTTCATAAACAGGAAATCTAATCACAGCACCCGGCATCGCAAAGACCCACATTGTAAACAGACTTATATGGTAGAGTGCGTATAAAGGCGAGGCGCATAGGAGGATAAGAGACAACTGAAGCATTCCTTCTGAGTGAGGTCTGCTCTGCATCAGCGAGCTACTAGAAACACATGAATTTGATAGAACTGTATTCCCTCGACCATGTGCCTTGTCTCAGGTACAGGAGACATAAGCGGTAGTGACTCTGTTAGCCTTGGAAAGCTAAATTTGAGGTGTATAACAAATAAAACATAGCGACACAGAGCCTAGCGTAGTAAGCCAAAAGATTAAACCTGAAACTACCGGATTTATACTGTCTCAAAATGTGAAAAACACAACTAGCTCATTTTAAACAGTTTGCAGTTTGTCCAAATGTTAACTTATATATTCAGAGCATTGTAATGAGTTTATTGCGCAATTTTCTGAAGCCAGGATGGATGATGCTGATGGAGTGTCTGGCATCCCATAGTCTCCATAGAGATGTCCCCGTTGTGCCAGGAATGTTCCGCAGTATTGGATTTCAAAGCAAGGACCTTTGTAGATTAGATCAGGCAAATGGTATTTTGTTGTGCCAAGATAAAATTAGCAAGTTAAAGATGTACTGTGTAACATTTCTGGTTGCATCCCCTTAGCCTCATGGAGATGTTATGGCATTACCTGAAATGTTTCACAGTATGGCATTAGACTTACATCATGTTATAATGTCGTTACCTCATCAAAAACATACCTGGAGCTCAAAGTGCTCCGTTCCACCTTGTGATGTCATGAAGTGCTACATTTGACCTTTAGTTCAGTAGAGATTGGCAATTCCACGTCTGAAATTATCCAAATAATTCTAGTGAAGGTGTACGGAGTTTAAATACACAGTAGAGCACTTCCTGTATTACCTCATGACATCACAAAGTGGAACAGAGTGTTTTGCGCTTGAGATAAGAACTCAGCCTAAATAATGCTCCGAACTTATTAATAATAATCCTAACCACAGCTCGCATGGTAAGTCCACACTTCCTAGTTATTGGACAAGAAAGTTATTGCTTTCCCTGGAAATGTTGCACTTTATGGCATTAAAATCGACTATCTTCATAGCGACACAGAGGTGAAGCCATAAGACAGCCAAAGTTAGAGGTCAGATCTGTGGAGAGGAGACCCCACTTGCACGTTTTCAATGTATTTACAACAAAAACCGGTAAAGAAACAAATGTGTTCTAATTAGATGCAAGGATTAATTTTGCTCAAATACAATACGCAGAAAGAAGTCTGAAGTAATATTAGGCTGCAGTTAGCATGCTAGTTGTTTTTGTTTTAAAGATCCTATATTATACAAAATTAACCCTTGTGAGCGTTTAGACAATGTTATAATGTTGTTACCTCCTCAAAAACAAGCCTGAAATTATCCAAATTATTCTAGTGAAGGTGTATGGAGAGTAAAAACACAGTGTATTACCACATGACATCACAAGGTGGGACAGAGTGTTTTCAGTTTCCGGTAAGAACTCAGCCTAAATCTGCAGGGTTTGTGTGTTAAACGTGTGTGAATGAAACAAAACACAACTCCAGGTCTGTTTGTGATGAGGAAATAACATTATAACATAGATCAGAAAATAGTGTAATACGGGGACTTTAAGGTGGTGAAAATGGAGTACAGCGTCTTTAAAACCTAATTTAATTTTTTTTAGGATTAGAAGTGTCTTTATAAAGTTTGCTGGATGGACAGAGCCACCCAAAATAAACAGACAGTGTTGAAATCCCCATTACACTGAGTCTCTGACAGGAGCCAGGACTCAGAGCGGAGACAATCAGACCCAGATCTGAGTCTCCTCCTCATCTTTGTCTCATCTGCACAACAGCAACACGAGAGAGAGAAGCCAACCAGATGTACCCGACGCTCTCTCCTGCCCTCTCGCTCCCTCCCTCCATCTGTCCTGCTTCACCTCTTTTTCCTCTCTTTCCCTCTCAATCCTTATCCTTTCTCTCTCCTCGTTCTGTGTCACCCGCTGTCTCTCTACAGCTCTTGCTCTCCTTCTCTCTCTCCTTCTTTCTCTCTCCTCCCCTCTATATCCCTTTCTTGTCTCTTTCTCTCCCACTATCTCTCTACAGCTCTTGCTCTCCTTCTCTCTCTCCTTCTTTCTCCCTCCTCCCCTCTATATCCCTTTCTTTTTCTCTTTCTTGCCTCTTTCTCTCCCACTATCTCTCTACAGCTCTTGCTCTCCTTCTCTCTCTCCTTCTTTCTCTCTCCTCCCCTCTATATCCCTTTCTTTTTCTCTTTCTTGCCTCTTTCTCTCCCGCTATCTCTCTACAGCTCTTGTTCTTCTTCTCTCTCCCCCTCTTTCTTTCCCTCTCACTCGCCATCCGTCTTCACTTCTTTTCCTTTCTCTTCCTCTCTAAACCCTTTTTTTCCCTCTTTTCTCGCTCACCCGGTATCTCTGAACAGCTCTTGTTCTCCTCTCTCACCCTCCATCCTTCTTCACTTTTTTCCTTTCTCTTCCCCTCTATATTTCTTTCTTTTTCTCTTTTCCCTCTCTCCCACCATCTCTTAACAGCTCTTTCTCTCTTTTTCTCTGTCTTTCTCTCTCCTTCTCTCTCTCCTTCCCTCTCACACTTATCCTTCTTCACCTCTTTTCCTTTCTCTTCCCCTCTATATCCTTTCTTTTTTCTCTTTTCTCTCTCTCCAGTATCTCTTTGCATCTCTTGCTCTCCTCCATCTCTCTCTCCTCATTCCTCTCTCTCTGTCCCTCTCACTCACCATCCTTCTTTACCTCTTTTCCTTTACCTTCCCCTCTATACCCCTTTCTTTTTTCCTTCTTCTTCTTCTCTCTCTCTGCCCTGCTTTCTCCACAACTCTTGCTTTCTTTCTTTCTCTCTCTCTCTTTCTCTTACTTATCCCTCTCATTGTTCTCTCTTTCCTTCTTCCTTCCCTCCCTCTCTCTGTCACCCACTCTCTACTTCTCTTGTTCTCTTTCCCGTTCTACTACTTATCTCTCTCCCTCTCTCTCCTTCCTTTCTCCCCCCCTTCTCTCTTGTTGAAAATGTTACATAATGCCCCTTTAAACCCTTGCGCAGTCTCGTCTCAGTTTATATCAGATCCAAACCGTTACACTTGTTCCTTTAGTAGATAAATCACTCCATTCCCTCACAAACGTCAACACTCCCTTTATCGCTTGGCTCACTTCTTCTTCTTCTTCTTCTTTTCCTCTTCCACATTCTTTTTTTCACTCACCTCAGTCTCTCTCCTCTGCCGTTCCCTCCACGCGCTGACAGAGCCTCTCATCTGGGCGGCCGCGCTTTACTTCCTGCATTTCCAGGGTCAGGGGGGTTGAAAGGTCAAAGTTCAGCCTTGTGTTCGGGGCTGTCTGGGTCTCTGTCAACACAACCTCTGTTTTCACCCTTGGATCTCGTCTGAAGACATTAGCAGCGACGGGGAGGGGGTCAGACAGCTCATTAGCTTCTCAAACTCGTGAATCCATAAGACTCTGAGTTTAATCAAGCGTTTTATGATGTTCCGTGTAGCGCCGTTCCGACACTCCGGGCTCGGAATGTTCAAAATGTAATGAAACAGATAGTGACAAGTCTATAGGCCGACAGTACTAAACAGTTATAATTAGGTCTGACTGTTACTATATATGAACATGTGTGGGTCAGTACCATGTGGATTCAGAGGTGGAACATCGCTCTGGAATATAAGTCACACCAGCAAAAAAAAAACCAATAAAATACAGAACTACAGGCTGAACAGCAGTAGAGCATGCTAACATAATAGATTTATATTTATTCAGCTACATGAAGCATAGACAGAACTGAATACATGTCTGGTATGTTAATGTAAGATATTAACAGTTAATCAGATAAATAAAGCATAAAAAACAAGTTAACAAGTTTACTCCTGATCTCACGCTAAATCACTAAATCCATTGAATTCTTCATCCTCGGTGTCACTTCTGAACAACTCTGCCAACTCAGTAGATGAAGGCCGCTTCCGTGTGGCTGTCATACTGGTACACAAGTCTAGAGTGGGCTAGCGTGGTTGTCAGTGTGACAATAACGAAGATGTGAAATTATATATTTTAACAATTTCACATATAAGTCGCATCTGAGAATAAGTCGCACTCCTAGTCAAACTATGAAAAAAGTGCGACTTATAGTCCTGAAAATACTGTAATAACAGAAAAATCACGCTACCTTGAACAACCTCGCTCTGGATTGGCTCTTTGGTTGCTATGATACTCGCAGTCAGACTTCCTAATATGCAACTCGGCTCCAAATTGGCCCCTATAACCACTGGCCTCGATGAGCTTCATCTGACTGGAACCGAACGCTATGGGTGACGTCACACTCACTTTTAGATTGTAGATTTTTCCATGTGATACTTTTACTTGAGTTTAGGGATGGGACAATAAACAATAACACTGTTTATCATGATAAAAAGGGTTGACAATAATCATTCATGGGACATTTTATATAATCGAGATAATCGCCAACAAAGATAATCGCCATTATATCACCAGAATGTGCAGAAAAAATGACTTACCCACAGGAGAGTAGACGGGGGGGACAAAGGGGTCTGTTGTCCGGCGCTCCAGGGCATGTGAGGCTTATTGCCCTGGGCCCCCAAATTTTCAGTCGACGGCCCTGCTCATCCATAATATTCTCTGTTAAAAGTTATATTCGAAAATTGAGTACTTCTTCCACCACTATGTAAATTGCATAGGATGAATTATGAAAGCTTATAGTGTGAAATGTTCCAAGTAAAAGCAAGAACATCCCTATGGAGACAAGGCAAGTCCCCTCTACTGAAAAGTTCTACACTACATGTAAAAAGAAAGAATAAGCCAGTACTTTAGCCAATCCCAAGCAGAGACAAGACTGGCTTAGGAAAGGAGATCTATATGGTCATTTACTCGGCACATGAAAGTTCCACTTTATGTCATTAAATCCATCTCAGTCTTTAACGCAGCGCAAGACGAGACTGAAAACCCACCTCTTCTCCCTGGCATTTAATACTAGCTGTGTATATTTGTTGACTTTTATGTGAAGCACTTTGGTCTCCTGAAGTTGCTTTAAATGTGCTAAGTAAATAAACTTGAACTGAACTGAACCTCGATGGAAATGAGCAGGCGATGCCACCAGATGAAGGTCAGATCTGTGGAGAGGCGAGCCCACTCACAGTAAGAATGCATGTCAAGGTATTTTTGAGCAGTACAAACACCTGCAAATGAATGAATACAAGATAGACAAGAAGTTTAATGCCGTATTGTGAAACATTGCAGGTGAAGCAGCAACATCTCCATGGAACAAATGGTAGAACCCTCTCAGAAACGTTACATAGTGCACATTTAACTGGTGTTTATTTATTTATGTGTGCGTTTTACTGATTTATGGCAATGCTCCAATGGGTCAAAGGTCACCATCCCCCTCTTTCACTTTCTGGAAATACTTGTACTTGTCTCCGCCCCATTCCAGAGTCCCATGTGTCCGGAGCCGCCTGTCAATATGATTCATTATGTCTAAACAGGACGGAGCCGTTTCCATGGCAACACGCCGCGGGTCAGGTGACTGTTTGTGGACACGACCCTCCTATTTATGAAGATTAGTGAGACCGCCTACCCATAACCTCCACATGTATCAAATACCGCTCAAGGCTAAATATGTGTATATACTGTGCCGCCATGTTCACGATATGTAAACAGCAGAGACGTGGGTAGTACTACATTTACTTGAGTAACTTTTTACTTCCATGGGGTATTAACTGCTGACAAAACATATTTAGATCACCATGTTCCCTTTTATTGTTTTGAAAATGCTAAATTCACCAAAAACAGTGTGTTAAATTGAACTGGGACATGCATGGATGACATATAAAACCTCTTCAGGCATAATTTGTTTTTGTTTTGTTCCAACTTGTGATGTCACGTGGTAATACAGGAAGTGCTCCACTGTGTTTTTAAACTCCACACACCTTCACTAGAATCATTTGGATCATTTCAGCCCTGGAATTGACTATCTTTATTGACCCATAGGTAAAATGAGCTGTTAACTTGAAAACTACCACTTCATGACATCACAAGGTGGAACAGAGCATTTAAAGCTTTGGACTAATAATAAAGAGTTACTCAAACATGTGTGAATAAAACAAAACACAGCTCCGAGTTTGTTTTTGAGGACGTAACAACATTCTAACATGTCTTAAAGCTGACAAAAGTGATTTTGAGTAACATAGGACCTTCAACGAAATTGTACTTCTTGAGTTAGTTTTCAGACTGCATACTTTTACTTGTACTTGAGTAAAAGTTCGGATTAGTATTAGTTCCACTGTGTCTACGATGGACAAAAACTTTATGTCAAAAATATGAAATGATTTGAACATTTGTGTTTCCTGCGGCTCCTTCACATATGACTTAATTTGTCTAATTTTTGTTTCTATCCTTTGAAAACACAAGATTTTGATTAAGATCATTAATGTTTTGTTTGTAAATCAGATGTTACACCATCACAGTTACTCTTACCGTTACTATTACTTGAATAACCACTACTTCTACTTTAGTAATGTTACTTTTGAGTACAAATTTTGGCTACACTACCCTCCTGTGAAAAGTTGTTCTACGGGTGTTAGTAATAAGTGATAGAAATGGATATATTTGTTTGAAAAATGCAGGAGAATGAGAAACTGAATGTGCATGAAATGAGCAGTAAAGGAAAATAATCATTAGAGCCGATTCCACGTTTATATGAACATGTGCGAACAGACTGTATAAAGACGTGGATTAAATGAGTGCGACGTCACCCACAGCAAAATCAAATGAAGCTCAACAAGACTAGAGCAGTCACAGCGGCGAATCTGGAGCCGTGCAGGTTAGCTATGTACTTTTATATATAGTCTATGATCCCCATTGGAAACAAAAAAAAAAGGTATCTGGAAACAAGTACGGTGAGGACGAAAGATGAAAACTTACATGGATATATTTCACAAAAATCAAGTGAAATGCTGCAGATTTGAGTGTTTTAAAATCTGTCTCGCTCTGGTGTTCATCAGATTTGGGATCAGAGTCATCGTAAAACAAAAAAAAGGCTGTGGCTGAGGGATTTACAAAAATGCTGAACAGCCTTTATTATTTTGAAATGGTTGTCAGGATTAGAGTTTAGATTTCTCTCCATCTAAAATTCATTTTTTAGACATAAAAACAACGGGGATTTATATTCATCTATGTTTAGAAAGCCCGCTGACAGAAATAGGCTGTGTAGAGCGGACAGCTATACCTAAATTTAAACAAATCAACAATACACCTTATGGTCAGTTTCAGAGGCTAAAACGCATTTGTGATTCAGACGATGACTTTGAACTTAATGTGAGAAATATGAACGAGAGGTTTGAAGAGAGAGGTTATAAATGTCAGAGTGTTTCTCAAGCAAAACCAGCAGCCCAAACATCTAGAGGGAACGAATGTTAGTCCACAAAGAGAAAGCACAATATGATGTGGATCAAGTACATTTAGTTACATATTATAGTGACAAAGCAATCCAAATTTGGGACACCTTAAAATGAAACGTTTTTGTCGGAAAGATTAACCATTTGTTTTGGAAAAGCTCCTTACACCCGTACAGCAAAAGACATGGTTTACGACAAGCACCGGGGATTTTAAACGTGCCGACTGCATCTACAAATGTCTAAATGCGGCGTTCAGCTCGAGTCAAATGAAGCTGATCGAGGCTAGAGCAGTTAAAGCGGACAATTTGGAGCCGAGTTCAATATTATGAACTCTGACGGTGAGTATCATAGCAACCAAACAGCCAATCTGGAGCGAGGCTGTTGAAGGTAATGCCCCTTTCAACCCACACCTCGGGTTTAGCATCAAACCTGTTGCTAACGCTAACAGGAGAGACCTCGGGGAAAGAAGGCGCCTAATTTGCCTGTTATTAATGTTGATATCTTGAATCACGAACATAACAACTAAATAAAAACACCAGGATCATGTAGAGCGGGTTAATACGGACATTTTAAGACCAAAATGACGAGTCTGACAAGAGTAGTTACAGAGACAGGGGCCACAGTGTTCTAATGTAAAGTGAAGGAGCCAGAGTCAGAGCCGATGGAGCAGAAAGTGCACCCACAAGCACTTCCTATTTGCAGCGCGGCAGCTAGCAGGTTAGCTATGTCGATTTATATACACAATCTATGACCAACACAGACAAAAAATATGATATCACAGATCAGAGTGTTCCTGTTAACTCACTGAGGATAAAAATGACATAAAAACAGGCCGTGTATTACAAAGAAACTGCCCTAACAGTTTCAGAATAGTTGGCACTGAACACACTCAAATGTCTAGAAGAGGCACAGACTTAAGCCCCTGGTTTAATGACTGTTGAATGATTTAGATTTGACTGTTTCATCTTACTCTTTGTGGTTCTATATTATCAAGTTACATTATGAACTTGTGATGATGATGATGATGATGATGATTATGATGATGACGTTGATGATGATGATTATGATGACAATGATGATGATAATGATGACGATGATAATGGCGGCGATGATTATGATGCTGATGACGATGATTATGATGACGACGATGATGACAATGATTATTATGATGATGATTATGATGACGTCATGATGATGACGAATATGATAATGATGATGATGATGGCAATGATATGACGATGATGATGATAACGACAATGGTGATGTCACTATCTTGTTCACTGTTGACTCTTTGATTCTGGTATAAAAGATCCCCGGCAGCCATTTTGCTCTTTAAGATGCCTTGATGGAGGCTCAGTAAGACCGAAACATGTTGGTGGTTTTTTAAAACTTTTGTCATGAAATAACAAAGGCTTTTAACATTTTTGTAAATCCCTAGAATGAATCAGTGCTTTTTCACTCCAGAAAATATGGTACTGTTGTCTGATAAACTGATATTTTAACTATGGTTTATGATTTACTGTCAAAACATACCTCAGGGTGTGGTGTATTTTATTCACAATCTAGTAATCTACAATACACAGGCAGAGACACTGGTTTATATAATACTACAAAGTGATCTCAGTGTTTTATCAGGGACATTTTTGGCCTTTATTGACATGTAAACATGCTTTTCATTCTCTTGACAGCATATTTCATGTTTTACCACTATAAATAATCTCTAGGTTTGGAAAATACATGTTTAAAATATTTGATTTGTATTTCAGTTCCTCAGCTAACAGAAAATGAGCTTTTAGCAGCAAATTAACAACATGCTAATATACCATTTGTGCAAGTAGAACAGTCCAGAATGAGTCCAGTGATGTGTATGGACTTAAAAGATCCACAGGAGACTTACCAATCTATTATGTATAACAGAGTGATTTCTGGGCCCTCGGAGAAAAGTGCATCAGATAGAACCTTGTAATTCTAAGGGGATTTTAGGAACAAAATAAACCCCATTGTAAATCCCAACTACAGCACTGTCAGCTCCTGTGTCTGCCTTTTCTTTCAAACACATTTTATCTGCTGACGGTCATGTCCCTTAGTCATCCCAGGTGGAGTGGACATGAGTCTCTCTCTGTGTCTTGTCTCCCAGCAACTATCCCCTCCTCCTCCTCCTCTTCCTCTTCCTCTTCGTCCTCTCTGCTCCTCAGATCTGCTCCTGTGTCATCTTAACCTCTTCTCTCCTGTCAGGTCATCTCCTCTAGGTTTTCATCACAGTCTTGTTTGAACAATGAGGTGGGTGCTGATAGCTTCCATATTTTCTCCCATAGCCAGGGTTGCCAGATTTTCAGAGAGAAGCAAGTCTTTAAGAAAACGCCTGAAACAAGTGACCCCGGGCGCTTTGCCATTTTGGTTTTTACCATCTTAAAAACAACATAAGTTCATTTTAAACTTTTGCAGTGGTCCAAACTTATTCCTCACTCAACTTATGCAGTCAGACATTCCTAATTATTCATCCAGATGGCAGTAAAGCTAACAACAACTAGCATGCTAACGTGCACTTGCTGAATCTTGGACAATAAATCGCTTTATGGTCAGACGTAGGCAGGACACAGCTAACTTATTTTGACCTCAAGAGCTGGTTATACAATATATCTGTACTGGGGCAAGGCACATTTTGCGCAAACACGTGGGTAAAAAATTGTATACAGGCTCTTTAAAGGTGCACTGTGTAACTTTACTGGTGGAGAGTCTGCTGTCTGCTGGTCATTTCTTTGCCTGGGATGATCCACAGTATGGCATTAAACAAACACATATGGATTTATTAATTTGCTGGTGTTTTATTTCTTAAAACTACCACAAAGACATGCATTCTTACTCTGAGCGGACCCACTTTTCCACAGATCTAACCTGTAACCTGACCTGGTGATGTGGTCTGGTTGTTATGGAGTCAAGCAGGTGGTGGCTCCTCTATCAGAAAAGTTACATAGTGCACCTGTAATATTAATAACAGATTTAAAATGTTAATCAACCGTTAACCTATAGCCTGTATTTCAGTCATTACTAAGTCTATGTTGTGATATAGACGCAAAAAAAGGTTGAAAATCACACTTTTACGACATGAACTTACCCCCAGGAGGACCAAAAAATTAATAAATAAATAAATAAAAAAACTGAAAAAAACTATCTGCTACTGTAAATATATTGAAGCAACTACTCCCACCCCAAAAAATACATAAATAAATAAATAAATAAGCCCAAAGTTGCTATAAAGAAGCAGATCTGGCAACTCTACAAATATTTTTTTTTTCTTTTTTTTTTTCTCATGTGCATTTCTTCCTCCGCTCTCCACGTCTTACCTTGTCTGGCCCAGATCAGACAACACGTGGCTGGGTAAATAGAGGATTTTCATAAGGTCACTGCGTGTTTTTTCTTCCTTGTTGTTGCCAGTGATGTTCTGTCATAGAGGGACCGTGTCAGGGCACTTAGAGGTGACACAGGGAGAGGACGGTACAAGGCGCCAAACTGAAACGTGCTCAGAGTCCCAAAAGGTGCACTCTGGAGCTTTCGTGGTGGGTGGGGGATCCAGTTTGTTCCCACGGAGACGTTATTGCTTTGTCTGTAACGTCCCATAGGATGACATTTAAGGGCCTGTACCATAGACTGTACAAAGGGAGTGTGATGTCAGCAATAGCTTTTGGGTCTAGTCAAATAAAACTCGCTGAGGCTCGTGGCTACAGGAGCGAATTTGGAGCTGAGTTCCGTATTTGAAATTCCGACCATGAGTATCATAGCAACCAAAGAGCCAATCTGGAGCCAGGCTGTTGAAGGTAACGCCCCTTTCCACTCGCACCGCTCATGCTGTCAATCAAAACTGTTGCTAAAGCTAGCGGGAGTGATTCCGGGAGAAGAAGGCGCCTGATTTGTCTCTTATTAATGTTCATATCTTGATTTACGGACACAATAGCGTAATAAAAACACCAGTATCATGTAGCAGGTTAGCTATGTCCATTTCTATATAATCTATGGCCTGTACTTCATAGAGCAACACTGGTCTTGCCCCAGTACAGATATAGTGTCAAAAATAAGTCCACTGCATCTAATTATAAAGCATTTTATTGCCCGATAATCAGGAAGTGTGCGGTTAGCATGGCATGACAAAACTCCGCTCTCGTCTCTGAAATCTATTAAGTTGAAACATACCTTGAAAAACATACATTTTTTTCTGTGAGTGGGGTTGCCTTTTCATAAATCTGACCTGTAACTTTGTCTGAGGGAATCACCACCTGTTTGTCTCCTTGGAGATATGGTTAAAGCTATTCTGTGGAACATAATAGACAAAGCAATAACATGTCTATGGAAAACAGCAGGTAGTGGACCCTCGATCAGTTAAAGGTCCTATATTGGGTTAAACTGACTCTAAATTGTGAACTTTAAGCCATGTTTTTATGTTGTTAAGTCATCAAAAACACACCTGGATTTCTGCTTTGTTTCATTCACACGTGTTTGAGTAACTTTATTATCAGTATATTTATATTTTTTAAAAACATTTTCAACTCAATGCAAAAGCTGTCTTCACAAATCCCTTGCTAAAAGTACTACTCTACCCAATTTGGTAAGGGTTGATTTATTCTTCTGTTGGTTTTGGAAACTAGATCAATAATAAGGACAAACAATGCCTCTATTTTGGTGAACTAAGGGACCAGAAGAAACATTTTGATGAATTGAAATAGCCCTGCTCGTACTTAAACAGAAAGTCCGTCTAGACCATTTACTCCATAACAGGCTTGATTTTCCATTTTGCCGGTTTAGAGTTTGAGAGTCTGAAATTTTCAAACCAAAACTTTTAAATTAGCAACCACATGGGATCGATACTTAGCTTCCGTCGCCTGTTTTTGGAGGACAAACTCAACTTGCAACGCTAAAAGCTTTTCTTTAAAACCATCTCAGCATAATCCAATACAACAGATAGTAGTTTGTTTTAAAAGCCAGAAAGTGCTCGTGCTTATCCCTAGACCTGTTCTCGATCTGTTAATGCCATATTGCTATTAGCTGTGTTGCTAATCAGGTATTTTAAATGGTAAACGCTCACATTTTTATATAGCACTTTTCCACCTACAAGTCACTCAAAGCGCTTTACATCGAGGAACCACTCACCCATTCACACACCAAGGTACGCAGACAGTGGGGCAGAGGCGGGTTAAGTGTCTTGCCCAAGGACACAACGACAGCCTTCAACCGCCAACCTTGAGATAAGTGGGCAAATGTAATACAATGGCGTTTCCATACATATACATTATATTAAAGGGCTTGTTACAGATTTTGAACCATGAATGAAAAACAGGATTTTGAATGAACTGTAAGCCCCGCCCACGTATTAATTTCTCTCACAATAATATTAAACCATGATCGTGAAACAACAGTCCAGGATAGACACATAAAGTTGTCCCAAAATGGTTCTCATTCAAGTTATAAAAGGTCAAATCTTTAAACCGTCCATATTACACTATTATCTGATTTATGTTTTAATGTTGTTTCCTCATCACAAACAGACCTTGAGATGCGTTTTGTTTCACTCACACATGTTTAACACACAAACCCTGCATATTTGGGCTGTTTTCTCTCAAACAGAAAACACTCCGT
Organism: Periophthalmus magnuspinnatus; assembly: GCF_009829125.3. NCBI lineage: Eukaryota > Metazoa > Chordata > Actinopteri > Gobiiformes > Gobiidae > Periophthalmus > Periophthalmus magnuspinnatus. Next base: position 27,845,582 of record NC_047138.1, on the reverse strand, counting down.
TCCACCTTGTGATGTCATGTGTTAATACAGGAAGTGCTCCGCCGTGTTTTTAAACTCCACACAGCTTCACTAGAATCATTTGGATCATTTCTGCCCTGGGATTGCCGAACTCAACTGAAATAAAGGTAAAAGGGGCTGTTAACTTGAAAACTACCACTTCATGACATCACAAGGTAGAACAGAGCATTTTGAGCTTTGGAGATGTTACAGACTAATAATGAAGTGTTACTCAAACATGTGTGAATGAAACAAAACACAACTCCAGGTCTGTTTTTGAGGAAGTAACAACATTAACAACACGACGTAAAGCTCACATGAGTCAGTTTTGCGTAATATAGGACCTTTAAATCTTAAAAATGACCCTAAGTCACCTTTAATTGATGATTTTTTTGTGCAATATGTGAGCACTGCAATTCACTCCTGTATTCTGCTTTTGTGCGATCCCATATTAAAACATATTTGAACAGTTCCAGCGTTTAATGCCCCCAGTGTAGTCAGCGTCTCAAATGTCATCAGTGCTAACCTCAGTCTAATCATCATTATTGACCTCGTAGAGTCATTCTACAAACTTACATTTGGGGATAAACTATAAAAACATCAATGGGAAATCTCAATAGTTTTTACTCAAAATGTCAAGTTGATTCATGTGATAAGAGAAACAGTTTTTAGTTCCATCTGGGATTTCACAGTTAGCGCTGATGCCGTTCTTGTTCAAACCAGCCACACTACTGTCACTATAAAGGGAATAGGAGGGAGAGTAAGAGGGATAATATACTTCTATGGGGTGTTCACTGCTAACACATAACATATTTATATCACCATGTTACTTTTTATTGTTTAAAAATACCATATTTCCCAAACATAACATATTAACATGTTTTATTAGTTTCACTTTCAATTTGTCCCCTGTACTAATTCTTTCCCCTGTCAGAGCACATTAAAATCACAGTGAATTTCACTAATGAAACTACCTTATATCACATTAGGATGGAGTAGCTGTAGTATATTTTTAGTATCATGGTTTTGTATATTTATGGGAAATTGTCATGAGGGAGCATGGGTGGCCCGGGAGAGATCACTAAATTACACAAACATGCATGAATGACTTATAAAACTTCTTCAATTATGTTTTTGATGAGGGGTCAACGTTATAACATGGTAGAAAGCGCCAAAAAGTTGATTTTGCATAATACCTCCTCTTTAAGTGTCTTGGGTAGTTTACGCTTTTTAGTATAGTTGTTAGTTTTAGATTTCATTCATGGGTTTCAACTTCCTTTTAGGCAACATTTTGAGGACGTTTTCCCATTCACAAGTTAAACTGTTAATCATTGTGGCAACTGTCTTAATTTTTGCTTCATGGATACGTCCTTGAACGATCCTGCAACCCGGTCTGAAGGCGGGCAACTTACACTTCCACCAAAATCTCTTTTAATAACAAGGCAAAAAAAAAATCTAGTTACTTCCTCACCACTGCCAAAAACATCTACTTTAAATTGTTGATCTCTATGGCAACTGTCCTAATTTTCCCCTTCGGAAACCCATGGATACTTCCTGGAACGATCCTGCAACTTGGCCTGAAGACAGGCAATGCACAGTTCCACCAAAGTCACACTTAATGACAAGGCAAAAGTATCTAGTTACTTCCTTCCACTAACAAAAACACGTAATTTAAATTGTTGATCGCTATGGCAACTATCCTAAGTTTTCCTCCCTCCAGAAACCCATGGATACCTCCTACAAACAATCCTGCAACCTGGTCTAAAGGCAGGAAATGCACAGTTCCACCAAAATCCCCTTAAATAACAAGGAAAAAATATGTAGTTACTTCCCACCGATGCTGAAAACACCCAGGTTAAATTGTTAATTGCTATGGCAACTGTCCTAATTTTTCTTTCATTCGGAAACCCATGGATACCTCCTATAACGACCCTGCAACCCGGTCTGAAGGCAGGCAACGCACAATTCCACCAAAATCCGTTTAAATAACAAGGCAAAAAGTATCTAGTTCCTTCCTTCCACTACCAAAAACACACAAGCTAAATTGTTAATCACTATGGCAACTGTCCTAACTTTTCCTCCATTCGGAAACCCATGGATACCTCCTATAACGACCCTGCAACCCGGTCTGACGGCAGGCAACGCACAATTCCACCAAAATCCGTTTTAATAACAAGGCAAAAAGTATCTAGTTCCTTCCCACCGCTGCCAAAAACACCCAAGAATTGTAAAACATGTCGTTTATCCCTCTCTCCTTTAAAGTGGTCCTCAGACGTCTGTCATACCATCATTTAGTGTCCATCCATCACCTCTCTGGTCAGGTTTGTCCACAGTGCTGTTCTGTGGGCTCCCAGCGTCTCTCTCAACGGGGCGTCTGGTCTCAGCATTCCCCATGTGCAGTGTTAGCATTTCTGTGGCTATAGCTTAAGTTACACCCTCGCACACTCGGAAAAACTGCCAGCAAAAACAAAAAAAGACGTTTCAGAGCTGGGAATTTGACGTAGAAGTTTGATGGATCAATCTTGGATCCTGAGTTCTTGCAGTTATAGTTATACATATATGTGCTGATAGCTTCCATATGAAAGTATTCAGTGCTATCAAAACAGAAAAGTTATATGGTCATTTAAGTCAGATTCTGTCAGTATTTGAAACATCTCCATTTCCTATAACTCATCGTACAAAGGCAAAACGAATCCGAAATAGTGAAGAGAACATTTACCTGCAGGACACAAACATTAGTTTTACTCATACCTACATGCTAGCTGCCGCGTTCCAAATAAGAACTGCGCATCGGTAAGCTTCCGGCTATCAAATCTGGCTCCAATTCACTTTATGTTAGAAAATAGTTGCTGCTATCTCTGTAACTCCTGCTGTCCGTCTCGTCATTTTGGTATTAAAATGTTCGTATTAACCCGCTCTACAAGATTCTGGTGTTTTTACTTCTCTATTTTGTCCATGATTCAAAATATAAACATTAATAACAGAAGCCTTTCAACTTACATTACCTTCAGCCTTGCTCCCGCTTTTTCGTTGCTATGATACTCGCGGTCAGAATTCCAAATATGGAACTCAGCTCTAAATTTGCTGCTTTAACTGCTTCACTGAGCTTCATTTGACTGGAGCTGAACGCTGTGGGTGTCGTCAAACTCACTTAGTCCACTTCTTTATACTATATCCACTACAACACGGTTCACCTTTCGTCGCCTTGCTGTTTTGCAGATTTTTTTTGTGTGCAATTTAGCATGTTTTTTTTTTGTTTTTTTACAGCGTATGAGCGTGCATTGTGTTCTTCGTCCTGATTGGCTGAGGGACTGTCGACCATTGTCCATCAGTCTCCTCCGTGCCGTGTCTCCTGTACAGTACAGAATGTGTTCAGACAAATTTACATAAAAGTTGGATCGCAGTGTGACTCTGAAGTGCTGTACGTTTGCAATTTGTTTTCTCTCCGACAAAACCCACAATGTCGATGAAACGTTCTGCACCGACAAAGGCGCCTATGAAGGTTTGAACTTTGAGAAAGTTTAAACAAGAGAGAAATGTGAGAAAATGTTAACGCCTGTGTGAGAAAAGTGTATAAAGTGTGTGGTGAGGGGTTTTACAGCAAAAAACATTTATAATAATTGTAAAAAATAAAGCTGACTACTTTGCGGATTACGCCTATTGCGGGTTATTTTTAGAACATAACCCCTGTGATAAACGAGGGACCTATACTGAATATAAACTATGTAGACTGTACTGAGTTATACTTTGACCAAACAAAGAAAAACAAAACAAAAATAGCTGGAGGATTAGTCTATTGTACAACATTTAGGCTGGTTTAAGTGAAACCCAAAGTGCCTGACCGCTCCACTCGCCAATACATGAATAACATTACACAGCTTCCACATTCACAATGTATCCTTGTATTCCTGGAATCCTTGCCAATCCCCATTTGATAGCACTGCTGTTCTGTCATGTGCAGTTTCAGTATTCGGCACAAGGATGGTTACGCAGACAGCTCTTTTACGGGGAGCTAAAATGGTCCTGTCCTCCCCAATCGCGAGTCAAATCCATCAGCCCCCGAAGTAACCGGAGAGAGGAGGAAGGATGGCAATCACCAACTTGGCAGGGAGCACAAATCATCTAGAACACCGGTGCACTGACCGAAAGACTACAGCAGAAATAAGGTCTTTTTAACGGTATATGTCTAAGAAAGAACGACATAAGTAAAAGGCCAATTGGAAAAGTAGTGAAAAATAATACACTGGGAACGAATGCTTCTTGGCGGTTATTAAATTAATGTGACTGGAGCAAAACAGTAACCACACAGACTGTAGGAAAGAGACAGAACACTGATACTGGACTGGAGAAAAAAACAGGTGAGTTTCCAAAGACAAGACAAAACTAATAAAAATCATACGGAGAGGTTAGTTATACAACGTGTCTGATCGGGAGGAAAGGGGAGCTCTTGGAAAGACCGAAAGTATTGCAAATGCGCACATAAAATGGGATAATAATGATGAAAATATATTGTTCATCCAGACATCCATTTTCTTCCGCTTATCCGGGGATGGGTCGCGGGGGCAGCAGTCAAAACAGGGACTTCCTTCACCCCAGACTTCCCCCAACTCCTCCGATGGGACCCCGAGATTTTCCATACGTAGTCCCTCCTGCGTGTCCTCCTAGTAGGACATGCCCGGAGCACGTCTCCAGGGAGGCGTCCAGGAAGCTCCTCTCCACGTGAAGGAGCAAATCAAATATATCCCTGAACAGCACTGCAACTTATTTTGTGTGTGCGTTATGTTATATCAGAGACAAGCACAACACCACCAGGCATAGTTACAGGTCAGATCTGTGATGAGGTGACCCTACACACAGTCAGTATGATTTTTAAAGGTATTTTGAGTAGGAAAATAAAAGCTAAATAGTTGAATTCCATACTGTAGAACATTCCAGGCAAAGCAATAGCATCTGAAGCCAAGCAGCCACATAAAAAGGTACGTAATGCAACTTTAACATTAGCATCCTGTTATTAAATTTGGGTATAATGGTACGACAAATTGTCCTTTGAAATTATGCTATGTCTTAGTAAATAGCTAAGAGTAAAAAGATAATCCAAATGGTAGACTAATGCAAGTGAGTAGACAAAGGGGTCTGTTGTCCCGGGCCCCAGGGTTTTAAGACTTTGGACCTTCATCGTATTCATTTGTATTACACGGGGCCCATGGGAGACTTCTTGCCTTTGTCCCCGAAATTTCCGTCCATGGGCCTGAACTAATGGGATGCATGTTGTAGTAAAAGTTAATGAACAAGTAAACATAACTCACCGTCCCTGCGTTACAGTCTGATTGAGGTCGTCATAGTGATTACAGAATCGAAATTTTGAACCATTCCCTCAGTGACTGTTTCAGGGCCAGGCGTTTTTAGTCTTTGAAGTTCGAGGAGTGGTTGCATTTTGGGTTCGATTTACTCAAGGGCTGCCAAAGTGTGAGTGGACTTTCAGACAGGCATTAAAATTAAGCACCACTAAAATAACTACGCAGTGAAAAAAGCGGGTGACGCAGAGGCCTGGTCAAATACTTTCTACATGAAGGAGGTGAAACAAGAGCCAGACAAACGAGAATCGTGTTTCTAAACATTTATCAGAGCCGAGGCTGCACTGCGGCGTTCACGGTGAGTCTGTGAGGACACAAACAGGCGGAACTGAACACGAACTGGACACTTACTATAATGTCTGGAGTAATTATTTGGATTTCCAATTGATTTTGGGGTAATTTGTCATTTTAAAGCTGCACCCATAAAATAAAAATGAAATAAGATGGATAGGTTTAAAGCAGACGTATTCAGCAAAATGAACTTTTCAGAGCTTTTAGCCGTGTTATAGTTATTTCCAGTCGCCATTTACTCACAGGAAGTTGTACATGGAGTGATTCGTTCATGTTTGAGCAATCTTTAATCTCTTATTTTCGTGACTCCATACTTACTTTGTCCTCCAATTTTATTTTCTTAACCCTATAGCGTCGGATGCTCTCGCCGCTGATAGACTCGTGGTTGCAGACTTTCCATTACTGTAACTTCGCAACCAATTGTGCTTCATGTAAATTCAAATGGCATCACAAAGCAGAGGCATGGGGCTCTTTAAATATGTTACTGTCATTACGGTAATGTGCTTACGTTGTCGCAGGTGATTCTCCAAGTCAGTTATGTGATGCATCAAAGGAAAAATAAGGATGGATATGTAAAATAGACGTAGTTGTGTGGGGAAAAAGGGCAAAAGTACATGCTGATACTTCCTTTAACATGATGTTTGTGGCTAAAAAAAGAAGAAAAAAAAAAAGCCTAAGCGAGCTATACTGGTCTGTAATGTGCTCAGTTCCTAAAGAGTTAATCAGTCATTTTGGTACAGATGAAAAATTTAAAAAAGTGCTACTCTCTTGTGTGATCTGCAGCTATCCACAGGAGGAGCTGACAGCTACATGTCTATTTGTTGTGATGAAGTTTACAGCAACGTCAGCTCCCATTGGGCATCGCATTTTTCTAACGCAGAAGTGAGCGGACTTGTTTCTTTTATTGAGCGTTTTAGATGAATATGATTTAAAAGGTGCAAATGACTGCATAATGATCCATAAGTGTTGTAGATTAATAAATATAGAGCAGACACAAGCACTGTTTCTCTCACTCCGACGTTGAACCATGTCAGAGAAAATGAGATGGTCACATTTGGTTGTTTCCACATGATTCTCAGCCAATAACGTAAATGGAGAAAATAGTCTGTCCTTTGCAACTGATTCCTTACAGTTCTCATCTAACAGGCGTATACATATTATCATTCAGTCTAAATTATTTCACGCATTGCTGCTTTTTACCATTGGGATATGATGATGTCATAATCCAAGATGGCCGACAAAAGCCAGTTCCCCCATTGATTACATTGTACTTTGCCATGAAATATCCAAAAAGTAAATTCACAGATGCTGAACATGATCAGACTCGACTCAAAAACTTGCTATACTACAACAAAAATGTAATCTCCAGAGAATATACTTTTAACTTTCAGTCAATTCAAAAAGTTACTAAAGTTCCATGCCCCCAGCGGTTGGTTCTCATCCCCAAAATGCCTTCTAAAATGTAGGCCTGTGGGTATTATATCTTTAATTATCAAGCTAATACCACTTTGTTTAGGATCCAGAATAAAAAACTTGAGTGATTTGCCTGGAGAATCTTCCTGAGTTCAGATGATTGACAGGTGGATTAACCAATCAGGGATATGCATGGGCCATTCCTATCAAAACAAATACGGCTGCTTACAAGGCAAAAATATCACAATGGACTTAAAAAAAAATTGGATTTCTGCAGAATCAAAGAGCAAAGTGGGACCAGACTGATATCCATTGGCTAAAAAAATACATATATTAGGGTTAGAGTTCGGGTTGGATTTACCAGGCAAGTATTTACCGTTCACTCTATAGAATAAAAAGTATTTTCCTCAACTTTGACTCAAGTAAAGGCCTTTTAAAGTTGAAATTATAAGCGGTACTGATCCTCCTCCCCAATCTCATTAACTTTTCATAGATCTATTTCCACC